>NW_017731862.1:166136-255916 GCF_001890085.2 Hipposideros armiger | reverse complement strand
CAACTCTTGGCAGCCCAGCTCCAGGTTGAGCTGTTGTTCAGCATCTTAGCTGTGGAGGGCAGTGTCACTGGCCCTCATATGTGGGATCCGAACCGGGGACCTCTGGCATCCCAAGCCAGTTTTTAACCATCACGCCACTCGGCTGGCCCGAAAGTTTTTATTTTCTTTGCTTCACCTTCCTCTCGCCAAACCTTGATGACTCTGTTTACTACACATTTACTATGCAAACCAGTTCAGTAGTTCTGTTTACTATGCATACCAGTTTCCATGATTCTCTTTACTTCAGACCCTATGCATACCTGACCCAATGACTTGAAAGAAGTTTTAACATCTGTGTAAGATCCACTCCTATCCCTGAAACTGTTAGACAGAGGTAGGCATGAGCAATAGGATGGGTGTGCCATAATGTAGCTGACACTTTGCACTGCCCAGGTCCACTCCCCAGAGACTGTCCAGGTCCACCCCCGGGGACTAATTTTGTGGTTACAACATCCTAAAAAGAGGGAAGTAAAATCCATCTAGAATTATTTGGTTTTTTACCCCTGCTCAAAATTTTAAAGCTTACCCTTAAGTTTATTATAATATAGTTATAATAAATTAGCATTGCAGATATAACCCCACCCCCCATGGATTTTTCTGTGTGCATTATGGGTAAAGGCATGCACAGAAAGGAATGGGTTCTATAACCTACACATGTCGATAAAATGACAAAAGTCTGTAGATCACATGCAGAGCTGGCCCAGACCCAACAATATATCCTCAAGCCCCATACCTTTAGGGGCCATTGTCTCTCTTGACTTGGCCTGTTCTTCCCTTAGAACGTATCCTAATAAACTTCCCTTACTTTATACCTTCATGTTTGCTGATCTGTAATTCTTTACTGCGTTGACAAAAGGACAGAGCTGTTACTCTGGTAACATTATTATATATTTTATTTAATCTGGAAACAAACTGTTAAAGTTGATTTTTTTTAAATTATGGAACTTTAAATATACAACACAATGACACATTTAAATAGATTTCCTTTGCCTAAGGATCTAAAGAAGGCTCGCTTAGCAGATACATTTGCAAGTGGAGAATAGAACACATTTTATACTTTGGAATAAATTTTGGCAGGCATATACATGATATCATTTAAAAGCTATGCAAGACTAGAATTTCAGGGAATTTGATGTTTAAGCACTGAAAATACATGGATTTTTTTTTTTTTTACTTTATAGACTTTTCATCAGAATTTTCCTATTTCCTCAAATCTGTTTACCTGAGAGTAGCCCTAGGCTGAACAGAAACCATTAAATAGGTGCTTACAACTATTTTCTAAACTTCAATCTTCTTTCTAAAAGTACTGTATAAAAAAATGCACCTTAGAAATTAGCACATATGTATATTAATATAAAATTTTAAGTTTATTTATTGATATCACATTGTATTTAATTTATTTAAACATACACTACCTTTTGTTTTATATCATACCAAAGGACAAAATGTTTTATAGAGAGTATCACTGGGAGCCTAATAAACAGTATTGAGAACCATAAATGCATTAGCTTATTTAATTGTCATTTGAAGGGGTATGTGTATGTATGTGGACTTGCAATAGTACTGTTCTTCTCATCTTGTCTGGTGTGATTTTCTGTACCACCAGTTTGCTTTTTGTTCTGTTACAGTAGACCAGCGGATCTCAACTTCCTAATGCCATGACCCCTTAATACAGTTCCTCATGTTGTGGTGACCCCCAACCATAAAATTATTTCGTTGCTACTCTATAACTGTAATTTTGCTACTGTTACAAATCGTAATGTAAATATCTTTTTGTTTTCCGATGGTCTTAGGTGACCCCTGTGAAAGGGTCGTTCGATCCCCAAAGGGGTCACGACCCACAGGTTGAGAATCACTGTAGTAGACAGACAGAATAGGGCCACTCTGGGACAGAGGAGGAGGAAGGGAAAGAAGAAGTGTGGAAAACAAAGGATAGAGGAGATCAGATCATTCTTAATAAAAGGTGCAGCTACCAGACCCACAGAACTAGATTTCGGTGGCCAAGAGAAGACCCAGGGCATCATTTTGCCTCTCAAGGTGAACTTTAGCTAATTATAGTGGATTCTAATATTATGAGCATTGAGAGCAGGGAAAATCTCCACCCACCTGTGTCGCCATAACAGTTCCGACAAGGGCCAAATAAGGACAAGAGAATCCTACCTCCCCACCTGAAGGAGTAGGCAGTGAGGACCCGCCTGAGAACTATTATAATACCACCCCTAAAATTTGAATATTTCATGCCCTCATTTTGAAAATAATAGGTTCCTAGACTTCTTTGTTCTTTTGGCATTTGTTCTTCTCCAGGCCTGTCCATTCTCCATTCTTGAGAGTATATTGTCCTACCTTATTTATTTATTTTTATTTTTATTTATTTATTTTTAGCTGAGCCATCCTGCCACCTGTTGGCAGCTCAGCAGCAGCTCAGCTCCGGAAGCAAATCCAAACGGCCACCCTGTTGCTCAGAGCTCGCACCCTTGAGTGAGCTCTTAACCAACTGAGCCACTCTGTTGGCTCTCTATTGTCCTACTTTAATAAATTCACCGCTTGCTTGGCTTTTTTGGTGCATCCTTGAATTCTTTCCTGTGGCTTTCACCAAGAAAGAACCTATTTTCCAGCAACAGTTCCATATTTCAAAATCCTACAACACAAGAAACAAATATTGCATTTTACATTTACTTGTGCAACTGCTGAGTTTGTATTTGTGTTAACCACATAAATATATTTTTAATTTGTTCAATATAATTTCAATGATATGACTCCCAAAAGAATAATTGTCTATTCAAATTATGAACTTGAAATCTTTTATTTGCTTTAATTAATTTATCAATTTTATCAATACAAGACTAACATCCTAATATTAAATGGCCAAAACTAAAATTAAATGACACAGTAAATTGTTACTAGTGGATAGAAAACTTTATTTGCAGACAAGTTGCCCTGAAGTCAGTCAATAAGGGGCTGAATCTCATGCTTAGAATACATTTAAATGATTGTTGGTCTCACCACTCTGAGCCATTACTGATTGCAAATTTTAGATAATTTTGAAATAAAACACTATCAAAATTTAATTCCTGCCCCCCTACCCCCAAAAAGTTAGGTATTCTGAGTTTTGGACATCTTACAAACTATATGTTGGATAATACATACTGGACTTTTTTCATCTACAGTTTTAATGTTAAAGATCAATTTTCTAGTCAAATACTATATTTGGGTACATTTACTTTTAATATCAAATCATTTTAAAATGTCCTTTTCTGCTGCATTATTGTCATGTAAAAAAGTTACATAGTCTCTGCCATTTAAATGTAAAATAGTTTAGCCTTTGTTTTTTAGAGCACAGAACATTGATTTTAAATGGCGGATAGCTAAGTTATGTTTACAAGTGTGGAAAAATAGAATATGATGATTTTTTTTCCATCCATAATTGCTATAATGTTTACATAATTTTCCCTTATACACAAAGGGAAGACCACTTTTTTAAAAGCCAGATTATTTATAAATATACATTTAGTTGCACAATGTTATACATTTAAAAGTTTGGGTAATATTTGTAGATATAGGCAATAACTCGAAATAATAACAAAACTATTTAAAACCTTAAATCTTTTATGAACAATATAAATGCATAACATTGTGGACTTTGAACCTAACATTTATAAATATGAAATAGTATAGGATGTTTATTTTGAATGTTTTCTTCAAACTGCCCAACTCACCGCAACTTCCATACTAGTCCCTCCACAAGGATACAAAGCTCATTATGAATTCCCTTGTCTGTATGAGTGTGTGTATATTCACCCCCTTACATACCATGTTTTCCCAAAAATAAGACTAACTAGAAAATAAGCCCTAGCATGATTTTTTACAATGCTCGTAATATAAGCTGTACCCCAAACTTAGGCCCCAGTTAAGATTGTCAGCCAGGCATGACTGTTTGAATAAATGTAGATTTTTATACATGAGTAAATGAGTAAATGTAGATTGTTGGAGCAAAAAGTAATATGAGACGCGGTCTTACTTTCAGGGAAACACAGTAGTTTGGTTATTTTATCTTCTCTCTCTTACTGTACGCTGTCTCCACAAAGCTCATTTCTCTATCCATATTCAAATTGCAGCCTCTTTTACTCTGCAACCTTGCACTCATCACTTATTCTTTTGATAATTTTAATTGTAATTTTAACACACTTTAGATTTACAAAGAAATATCTTATTATTTTATTATATTCCTGGAAGTTCCATGTGAGAGGTCCTGGAAAACATTTTTATCGTGACCCTTACATGAAGTAAACCCTCAGCCTTTCCTCTCCAGGCCTTTTGTGAAATAAAAATTGCCCAACTAATGCAGGAAAAACCCCAAGAAAATTTCCCTTTTCACTGAGAACTGTTTTTGCCCAACTATTCATGAAACCAGCTGGACTTTTGCTGTTCATTCTCTGTAGAAACTTGTCAATCCTTCCCCAAAAAAGAACATCCCTTGACAAAGACACTTTCCTTGATCAAACTTTAGTCTGTCTGGCACCTCTAAGCCCTCTTTTCTACTAGGCCTTAACCAAGGACTTCAGTGTCCATCCTGGTTGGGCCTGCATCATACAATTTTAGCAAGAATCCTGCAAATCAGTTAAGAGAAAATCCCCAAAGACTGATACTAATCACCCTCAGTATCTGATCAAGTGCCTCATCCTCCACCCTAGAAATCTGATCACCCTGGTCTACATCAAGCAAGGATCCTATTAAGTCAGTTGAGCAAGATATCTCTCTATTCTTCATGTCTTCTCTTTATAATTTTTATCCACTGGCCCTGATCCCTCCAACCTGCTACTGATTATACCTCTCTACTTGTTCTTACTGTATTTGGAATTGAACCCAGTTCTATACTGAGTTTTCTTTTTTTCTATTATAACAGTTCCTAAATAAAATCTGTTTTTACCACTAAAACTACTGTTAAGTTCTGGTTTTCCTTTACCAGGCTTTAGGGTTATGCTTATGTTATAGTTTTTTAGATTAAAAGTTTATTCTTAACAGTGATCTGGTTAATATTCTTTCATATCTATGATAGGAATATTATTGCTCTAAGAATTTTGAGCCATTTTATTTTCATTGGCTCTTGTGTATAATATTCCAAAATGCTATTCACTGTCTCCTTCTACTGAAGTCTAGAATAAATAATCTGTTTCAAGTACTGGCATTTTCTTAACCTAATTTAGCAATACTATTATATATTTCACTTGAAAATAAAATAAAAATGAGTCATTTAAATAATGGAAAGTTTATATCAAGGGAGTAATATAATTCTTTGTGTATGATGACAATTAAGAGCTCCTAAGAACCCTATTTTCAATGTGCAAGCATATACTTTGGGGATTGTATGATCATCTTCAACAGGAATACAATATACATAAAAATGAACATGGTGGGAAATGTTCAGAATATTCCTGAATATCCTTACTTAAATTTAAGAGTATTTATGGGGGAGGTGAATGAGATAAAAAAAAGTAATAGAAATTTCCTATTTATTTTAGGGAACTTAAAGATTAAGATGTTCAGTGATTCGTGAAGACCATTCCACTATTTGGAAAGTAGAGACTATAAAACATTACTTCTAACAGAGAAAAAAAATATATTCCTCAGACCTACACTGAGATAAACAATTTGGAGAAATTAGCAAGTAAATAATACCTTAAATTAAATTAACAATAAATGATAGTACTGAGATTGTTCATTCTATTTTTTTAGATATTGAGGCTTTACATATGCTTTCCTTAACTTTATATACCCTAGATTCCTTTGGATTACTAAAAGAATGAAGTTAGTGTTTACACATTGGGACATGAAAAAGAATAAAAAAAGAAGGTTATAAAAATTATGTGTCTGTTTATATATATGCATGTGCTAATCCATATTCTTTTGTTATGTCTATTGGAAATTTGAGTAATTTTTCATTATTAAGAAAAATATAAATCTTTGTCCATTCCAGCTATACACTTATGAATGCCATCAATCTTAATGGACCATTGAAGACCATTTACCCTTGTAAATCAATTGTAGTACAATTTAAGTATAAAATCAATTCCTCAAGCTATTTATGCTTTGCTCATATAAATATAAATGGATTTAATTTATCATAAAGGACTAAGAATTCAGAGAACTTAAAAAATGTTGGTTTTTTTATGTCAAAATGTAATTAAACATTCATATACTTCTGAAACCATCTATAAATGCAATGCCACCTTATACACTGAAAGGTTTATATAAAAATATATTTAAATGAGTACTTTTATAATTGTGTGTTCTGGATTTGGTTAGTTTACTATATATTTCCGTAGTTTGTCCACTGAGAACAGTTCTTTTATTATCTTCACCTTCTGCAAACCAGCTTCCAGTTCCACTTCATCTTTACCTCCAGGCACCTAGTTGCCTTCTAAAATAATAGCTTTTTAGTAAATATTAAATAAACAACTGAATAAATGGAGAATCCATCAAAAGTTAATAAATTTACCTATTCAATTTATCAACAAACATGTATTGTACACTTACCAATTAAGTGCTTGTCCTAGGCAATATTCAATATAAATACATTTTTCCCCAAAATAATACAAATTTAAGGGGAAAGGTAGGCATACTAATAAATGATATAGTCCAATTTTGAGATTGTGGTGATAATGAGAGATTATTGCTGGATATTAGAGAGGTGACATTTAATATAACTTGGCTTGCCAATACCAGGAGAAGGTACCTTAAGAGGTGAAACAAAAGCCAATTCTCAGAGAATGTTACTTGGGACTCCTTTTTAGAAAGAAAATTTAAAAAAAAAAATTCTGTTTTATGATGCTTGAAACTCTTAGCCACGATCTAACTGTCTGCTTAATTTCATGGGAGAGAAAGCACAGTAGGCACTGATATTACCTACTGTATATGCTATTCATGCTTTAAATCGCATCTGACACATATAGAATTCCTATTTGTGGAAGAATGGTGAATCTGTCACTGTTGTCTACATACAGTGTTATTTATTTCTTGGAAAATACCAAGAGTGAGATTCAGCACAATAGAGAAAGTAGAATGGGGAAATTGGGACTTATTTTCACATAGGCTACACTGTATGATCTTGGGGCTGGCGATGCCATTTAAAGCCTAATAAAATGAGGTCAGGAGAGCTGTCCTGCCAGTGATGCCATCCTAGGTTCTCTGGCATGTCACTGCTGTCTTATGAAAACGAGAACACTGAACTAAACGATGTGACTTGGGAAACTTATGGAGCAATTTTTGCTTCATTTCTGTCATGTGGAAAAAAATGAGAATATTTATAGTACCTGCCTCTTAATGCTTTTGTGAAAACTAAATGAAATGATACATTTAATATGCTTATGAAAGTGCATATTACTAAATTTTCAATAAATTTTGTATCATTCATAATTTGAAATTTAGGGAAACTAAAATACCTAAAAAGCCATAAAATTATCTTTCAGTCTCAAATTTTATATTTGTAAAAGTATTTTTCAGGTGATAACTTTTACTCACAATCCTTGGAGGGTTTCAGATTTTATGTCCCTGCCAAATTATTTTCTTTGTCAGCATAGTCTATTCTATTTTATGGATTGATTGCTATACTTCAGTGATTTTAAGAGCACATTTTGAGAACTGTCTAACTATGGAAGACTTTCTCTCACAGAAAATGCTCTAAAATGACTCTAAAGTAAACAGTAACAGTGCTGTAAATAAAAGTATCATTAATAGAGCAGAATTTTTAGGAAACTATACAAAAATTTAAAAAAAATTTGAATACAATTTCTACAGAAGTAAACATATGTAATATATAAATTATATATTATGTGTGTGTGTGTGTGTGTGTGTATTTACACTCTATATTATATTTTGCCAATGAAAAGTTCCTGGGAAATAGCCTGATTAGTTTTGGCAAAACATTTCAAGAAGCAAAACTTCCTCTAGGCTTTTGAGGATCAGTCAGCTCAAGATAAACCATGAGACAAAACATGTTCAAGAGGGTGAGAGGCAAAGCTGTGTTGCCAATCAAGTAGTATGATGGAGCCACGTGTTTAAACAAGCTACTTGTACTCCTAAGCCACAACATAGAGGGTTGGCTACAACCTTAAAATCCTAGCCAGCATATTAAGTGGAGAAAAACAATTAGTATTCACAGCTAACATTAATGTAAACATAACAAATGTAAGGAAACAAAGTGGATTAGAATAAGAAAGTTCATTAAATGTGCTAAATGTAACATTTAAAAAAAATCAATTGCACTTTGTATACTAGCAATAAATAATAAGAAAATTATACTTTTTAAAGTACCATTGAAACCAGTATGAAAACTATAGTATATTTAAGATGAGTGTAATGAATGGTACACAGACCCTGTGTGGAGAAAATTACAAAATGGTGTTAAATTATAATGAAAATGAATAAATGCACATAGAAATATATATGTTGATATTTAACAAGACAATAGTTTATAAATTTTCTCCAAATTCATACATAGCTTATTCAATTTCAATTAAAACACCAACTTAATTTTTTCAGAAATTAACAAGTTTATTCCAAAACTTATTTGGAAAAGTAAAGGCAAATAATAACAGAGTTTTCAGGGAAAACAAATAAGTAACCCTGTAGGGAAAATTAAAACAAGGCTTATTATAAAGCTATATGAAGGAAATACGACATTGGTGTAGATATGTATAATTAGACTGATAGAATACAGCTCAGAACACAACAAATATGGACAAAGTTATCAGGGTAAATTGGTGAATAAAAGGCAGACTATTCAAAAGTATTACATTTCTTTTCTTAAAAAGAAAAACAAAACCAGGTCATTTTATACCAGTCACAAAAAAACAAATTCTGGAAGAAATAAAGGATTTATCTAAATGTTAAAAAACCTTTTACTTAGAGAACTGGCTTTTGGCACATTTAGGTTATCTGAACCAATGGATTTTCTTCCTGGAGATTTTGAATTGTGACTGGGCTGCTTCAAGATGATTGATGGTGATAGTTAAGTATGTGAATAAAGGCCCAAATATCTAGATGCTTACACCCTTAAGGTTTTTCTATTTAATCTTATTCTGAAGTATGTTGTTTAATTTTTTATGGAATTTAGAGTCTTTTGGGTACTTAAACTGAAATGGCCCCTTTTGAACTAATGTGTGTGGATTTTAATCTTTGGGTTCATTCATTTATTATTCACATTTTATCCTCACATGCTCAGTAATATAGTACTCTAGGAAAAAAAACAATAAGAACATTTACAACAAGAACCAAAACAAATTTGTCCTGACAATTAGTCTAGTTCTCTCAAGTGAATTTGGTTGCTTTGATTTTCAATGCATAAATTTTAGTAATAAACTTCCTACTTAGGAATTTTCTATTTTAGGTCATAGCAATATGTTGAATTTAACCTGTTCAAGACCATTACTTATTCTTTCAGTTAATTATGGCTTTCAATATATTTTTCCAAGTTGGTTTTCTTTAAAAATACATTATTAAAATTATTTCAAATCATAATGAAAAAATTGAAAAGTGTTGCATACAGAAAATATTTTGCATTGAATCAGCTTTTTATTTCTTTTCTGAGCGTTATTTTCCATAAAAATTTACATACTCTGAATAAATTACTGACTAAATTGTGGAATATAACATCAGATTTGCATTTACCTTTTATTTGTAATTGTTCCATTGATTAAATATTGCATATTTAATGACATTACTGGCATTATTCATATACTTCTTTAGTAAATCACATATAAAATACACTGAAGACTAAATTTATGAAATATATAAATCTAGCCTGTGACTTACACTTTACTAAAATTTAACTCAGGGGATATATTGTGAAGTAGTTTCCAGAGCAGAGGAAATCAGGATAATAAAGTAGAAATTCTACTTAGAGTAAAACATTCAGCAATATTCATCAAATTTGTATAAACAGCTTCAAAAGTGGCAATATATTACCATTTAAAATATGCCACTCAACAATAACTGTGAATCCACAATATATACCCATAATTTTATTGCCTTGCTTATACAAGTCTGTTGACTTTATGAGTCATTTTTTCAACATGAATAGCAAATGGGAATTTTGCTAATCATATTGTTTATATATGTGAAGCATTTTGCTATGTCTGGAGATAACATGTTGAATAGACTGACAGGGGGCAAGGAGACTTATGTTTGGAAAGGATAGCTCTATGAGGAGGTATCAATGAAATTAATTAAGACCCGAATGCTGAAAAAGAAGGAACTATGTATATAGTGTGAACTATCTTTTCTCTGAATTATTTCTATTTTTTTACTTGAAAGATTTTAATAATACCACCAGTATATTCTTTTTGTAAATAATGCATCATGTAATATTAATAAAATTATTAGCATATCTTACAGTATCATATTATTCCATGCTATCAATAAGTAGCTTAGAAACATGTTTTAGAATATAAACAAACAACATTTGCTTTCATTCACTTATCATCTCAATAAGATAATTATAAATGTAAAGTATTTACAAGGTAATATTTGAAGGAAAAACATCATCAGTGAATTGAAAAACTGTGGAATTATTGGAACTGGAATATTTCTTTTGCTCCTTTGAAATAAAATGTCAGAATTTTCAACTGACTTCATTGACTAACTCATATTTGCTTCTTCTTATCTCAGATTAATCTGTGATGTCAAAGGAGATATTACTCAAAATTGTAGGTTAATGCAATTTAAAATATAAATTGGATAAACTTATTGAATAATTTTTTTGAGATTGTAATGATTTCCCTTGTCTTCTATCTATGTAGCATACAAAATCACATGCATAATAAAAATAATTTAGTTTAAATATTTTAGGGGCCGGCCGAGTGGCTCAGTTGGTTAAGAGCTCGCTCAGAGTTTGAGCTCTGAGCAACAGCGGTTCGAGTCCAGCCCGAGCTGAGCAGCCGCTGAGCTGCCAACAGGTAGCAGGATGGCTCAGCTAAAAAAAAAAAAAAAAAAATTTTAATCATGTAAGTCACATTTGGTTATTACAAGTCTTCTAGGATTCCATGGCTGTAAAAGCCACCATTCTTATAATAAACTGTACTAGTAGCCACAGTGATGAATTGCTCTTTGATAGTAATACACTAAAAGATCATTAGCAAGTCTTCACATGGAATAATGTTATAGATTAAATTAAACACATACTTTATTTTCTAAATGAGATAAAAACCTTAAAATATATTATTGACACCTGATTCAGAGAAAAGCAGTACAAACATAAGAAATATATTAATAAACTGATATTTATTAATTGCTTTTTGTATGTTAAGTAAATATTTTTGAAGATATAATTTATATACTTATTGAACATTTAATACAAAATATCTGAGTCATAGTTTAGTGAAGCAAGTCAAATGTGGTGAGATATGACATCTCAGTTTTGACAAGTCGAGGACAAAGTAAAATGATAAAAATATTTTTGTAAGAAAGAATAATATTAGGATAAATATTACATACAGTGTTAATTAATATAAGGATTGATTTTAAAAATTGAGTGTGTTTTTATTTCTCTGCTATTCCAGTGAATCATCACATCATTATTCCCGAGCAGTAAGGAATGACAATACTATTCACATTGTAACCATCTTTATTACTTTAACTTGTATTTAACTCATATTTTAATTGGGACTGTTGACTCAATGAAATAATGATTTGTATATCAATTACTAAAATTTTCCATCACAAGACAGTATAAGTAATCTTTTTATGAAAATTTTCCAAACTATGAGTTCCTCCTAATAGATGACATATTTTTTTCTACTTATCCCTAGAAAGGTATGTTTAGCTTAAACAAAGAAATAAGAAAACAAACAAACAGAAAACCACTTTAAGTGTTCAGCAAGAAAAGATGAAATTAACAGGAGCTCTAAATTACTCTCCTGCGTGAAACAAACCAAAATAGGTTAAATATATTAAACAACAGTTTTCAAGACAGTGGCTGGACATCAAGAAATAAATGACAGTTATCTCTGAAAAGTGGGAAGGAAACAAAGGGTGCGAGGCCCCCATTTGCTCCATCTTATTCCTGGGAAAGAGTTGGCAGGCCATGCAGCAGAGGGTGGGAAAACAGCCTGAGCCCAGGAGACAGAACCTGTCCTCTGGGTAAACTAGGTGGTTAGAGATCACAGGATAGAGCACCAGCAAGAAGAAAGTGGAACAGGAAGGGAACTCTAGCAGTTTGCAGAACGTCCTAGTTAAGTGTTCAGCTTAGCTCTGATCAGCAAATGCAGGTAAAGAAACTATTGGGGATATGAATAGAATCACTGAAAGGATTAGTGGTCATACTGCCCGGTGGTCACACAGGATGAGAAAGATTTTATTCATAAAATATAGAAATACAAAAAAGTGTCTAGTGGATTATTAATGTTAATAAGTACTACAGGTTATAAAAATATCAATATTTTAGCATAAAACAATAACAATCATAAAAATGCAGAAATGAAATTTTAAAATGATTTCACACATAAGAGCAGTAAACAATACTCGAAAACCTATGTTTAAGTCAAGCATTGAATGTTTTTTTCAAAATCCCTTGATTCTAATAATTTATTTTTAAAATCTTGGTTTTATCAAGTTAATGCTAGTCCGTATAATTATTGCACTACACAACAACTAGAAGAGCCTTTTTGGTGGGATGGAAAGGGAGAGATGGTGCTGTGATAAATTCTCATTTTTTATGTTCAGTTTGCACCTACACATGGATAGGGAAGCATCTACATCTGAAAGTTTCATGCGATCACCCACAAGGCATTTTTAAATGATAAGTCTAGAAAGCTAATAAACAAAACTTTGTTTGTTTTCATCTTATATCAAATAAAAGACATAAAGTCACCTAAGGAGAACAATGAAATATTATAGATATGTTATGAATTGTTGAAATAAATGGATGTACTTATGTACATTTATGTATTTATTGAAAGAAACACTATAAAATGTCAGTTTCTTCCAAATTTATGTATAAACTAAATGCTATCCATAAAAGAAGACAGCAGGTTTTTAATGGAAATAGGAAAACTGACTTTGAAATATATATGGAAATTCAATTGTTAAGGCTAGCTAATAATTTGAAGTAGAAGTACAAGTTGCAGGAAACTAAGATAGCAAAACAATATAAAACACAGTATTAGGACATATGAAAGGGTGTGTGTTGAAAGTGTATTTTAACTTAAATTGGAAGCTTCAGTTATTTTGAAATTTTATTTATTTAAATATTTCTAATGCCTTTTGATACATGAAGTATTATTACAGCATTACTTCCCTAATAGTCTTTAATATTAGAAACAATCTTGTGATTTTTTTCGGTGTTGTTAGTCATTGATTTTACCTAGAGCACAGAATATCTGTAATTGGGGCAATTTTTTGCTGTGTGTGCTAAACTTAGACATAACAGCACTTTGAAAATATATAGAATGGAAAAAATGGACATTTAAAGAATAATATGTTATGTCTTTTCTCATACTTGAATAAAATAGCAAAATATTGGCTCTACTTAATCTAACTCCTGATATTTTCTAAAGCTTAATAATTACTGTGACTCAATTTGATGAACTCTACTTACCCTTCTCTAATACATTAAGAAATGGCATTGTTCACTTAAAGCTTATTAAACTATGGCTCATGTTATTTCTCCCTATCCCGGAATGTCAGCCCACATACATTATTCACATGAAGCAGAGTGAACTTTAAATAGTGAGATTATACTGGAGGGAAATGAGAAAGCCATCATTCTCAATTTTACCCCATACTGTTATTAAAGGTTACCTAGGCAGTGATCTTTCTTTTTCCGACTATTTTTTTTTAGCTTGCTCTCCTTTCTTTTTTCTTTCTGACTGTCTATCTTATTCCTTTTTATCTCCCATAACATCCACATATTCTGCTTGTTTTCTGTATTATGTGAAGGCGCAGGCTGAGTTATTTTAAATGATTTACCATCTTTGAGTTGCAAGGTAGACATTTAAATAACTTCTGATGAATAAGACATTGTATTTCATATTACTTCCTTCTATTCTTCATATAAAATGTGGTCGATGTGAATTAAAGTCATTAAGTATGAAATATTTGCCTGAAGAATTTAAACACCAGGTTTCAGGTTAGTATAAATTAAATTATTAAAAAATGACAATTGCAATAGAAATGCTAACAGACATTTAACTAAACAGTAAACTATACAATTACAGTGTTTCCTGACAATCACATGATTATTTGTTAGCAAAATGTTTCCATAACAACACTGCTATATTAGATGACTGATATATGTTTAAACACCACAGGGAACATAAAAAAGTTTTGCTTATTATTTAAACATCAGCTTATGATTTCTGAAGAAATATTTAAACTGAAAGTTTCAAGTGAAATATTCTATTTCATTGCTACTTTAAATTTTGGTCATAAAATAAAAAGTAACAGCACATTCTAGAATCTATAAATTATTAAGTACAATAATTGGTGTTACTAGTAATTACTACATTTATTTGTACGTAATATGTTTTCAATGTCTTTATTATGTTTTTAATATGTTTCATGGCTGGGCATATCAGGAAAATTAGAAGGAAAAAAAACCAAACAAGAAGTTTTAAATGTCAAACATTATATATTTTTGAAAATCTTTCTGCGTATACCAAGAAGGCAGTAAGTTTTACTGGAAAAAACAAAAGCTTTGGGGTATAACATTTTTTTTCCATTTGTTTTTTGGATGAGTAGAGACAAGTTACTTAACAACCCTAAAATTCAGTTTCATTATTGACATAAAGAGGAAATAAAAGCAACCTATAGATTTTTTTCCTCAGAGATAAAATAATGAATGCAATGAAGAGGACCCTGAGGAAACATGATGACTAAAGATAACATGGTATACTGGATAGGATCCTGAAACAGAAAAATGGCATTAGGTAGAAAAAAAAAAGGAAAACCTGAAAAAAAAAAAGTAAACTTTAGATGGTAATAATAATATGAAAATATGAAGATCTTGAAATTGGTAGGATCAAAAGGAAATATTAATAAAATTCTCTACAATTAAAAGAAATATCACTCAATTGAAGATTTTGAAAAGATAATATTCATAGACCATACATTCCAGAAAGCCCATTACATATATAACAATTTCAGAAAACAAAACCAAAAAAGTGAAAATTGAGAAATACATTAACAAATAAACAATAGATGAGAATCACTTCAGAAAACCCCAAGTCTTCATATGTAATGAAGTTTCAGAAGAACACAGGATAAAGCAAAAATCACGCAATTTTCATAAGGAAAAGATAAAATAAAAGACCATCCCTAAAGTAATCAAAGTCATATTGGTATCAGACGCCTCATTCCAATACTAAAAGCTAGTAGTAATGCAAAAACACTTTCAACATACTGGTGAAAATTAAAAACAATTAAATGCAGAAACAGGTGTACTTTAGAATGACTAATTTAATATATAAATAGTCTTCATATAAGTGATAAAATGTAAACATTGAGAAAACAAATTTTAAATTATAAAAATGATTCATAGTTTAAGGTTTTTGATTAAAGAAATAGTGCTACAAATTGACACAAGAGGTGGCATATGGTTACAATATCTCAGGGTTCTTTTTTGTTGTTGTTTTTTCTCTTGTTTGGCTCAGGGTTGAAGCAAATTGATTTGCATCTTTTTCTGGGGGTTGAAAGGGATGGGGATAGTGCTCGTATTTACCATTTTTCTGAGGATATAGCTTTTTTTTCTTTTTTTTTTTTTTAGTTTCAGGTGTACAAAACAATGTAATAGACATTTACACCACTCACAAAGTGATAACTGCTTCCCCCAATCTACTACCCCTCTGATATCCTATATAGATGTTACAATTCGATTGACTCCATTCCCTGTGCTGTACTCCACATCCCATGACTATATTAAATTATAGTTGACATTCATTATTATTCAGCTTCATAATCAATAATGTTGTAAAGTTTCTGTAGGGTGTCAGATGGACACTTGTCTTGTTAGGGAGACCACTGCTTGGATGGTGTAGATGCCTGACCACTGCCCTGTACACCTCAAGGATATTGCTTTTCGCTGCTCCATCTTTCTAGAGAGGGTTGCTATTGGACTCCACACTCTCTCTGCATTCTGCATCTTGACTTCAAGCCATTTTACTCTATGCTACCCTCAAAACTAAAGCTCAAATTTACCTGTATCAACATAGGCCTTCTGGATAAAAGTGGATTGAGTAATTATTTGTCTTACTGCTCCAGGCTCCTGTTTTTTGTCAGTTTGATTTGGTAGATCTTATTTGTTCCAGGTATTTGATACACTTGAGAATTTAAAAATAAAAATATTTTGCTCAACATTTTTACTTGTTTTTTGTGGAAGGATTGGTTTAAATAATTTACACAGTCATGTTTCCAGAAACTAAAATGATCTACAAATGTAAAACAGTTTTTTCCAACTATTAAATCTGGAAAACTATTAGGGGAGTTAGAGATGGATGTGTTTGGCACATTGAAACCTAGCTTCACCTCTCTCCACTTTATCGCCATTATTTTATTTATATCATCTGACCTTATGGGAACTGAGGAGCCAAGTAAAACCATAACCACATGGTTCAAGTAGTGTTTTGGAATTATAATCCCTGTGTGGAATGCTTAAAAAGCTGAAAGGCTTGATTTGTAGACATTCTGTTTTATGTTTGAATACTTCTGTAGAGCAAGAAATTCATTTCCTTAGTTGACTTCAGAATAAAACTCCAAACATTTACTCTCACCCTGCAAAAACAAACAAACACCAAACATCTAGACAGGCTAAAGGATATTATCCTTATTTTGAGAAAATATCAAAAGGTACACATAATTATAAATTTAGAGTCTGTGATATAAATAAATTTAGAGGTGGTACAGAAGGAAGTTGAGAGAGCTCTTATCGAATGCATGTTATTTATTTCAATGATGTCCAAGATAAGTTTCTGCCTATAGAATCAAGATAATGTAGGCAGTTTGAAGAGAGAGATGAACTTAGATGAATAATTGAGGAAAATGGGAGAGCTAGTAAACAAGTGCAACAAAAATTGTAGATTAGACAACATTTAGGGTTAAATTAGCATGTAGACCAGGAAATTGTAGTGAACTCAGTTCGTAGATTTTTGAATAATTTTTTTTTTCAGCAGCTTGAGAAAAAGGCAGGGGATTTATACTGGTTAGATTATTTGTGGTTGTGGTAGTTTTGCAGAGCATATGTGATGAAAAGTCAAGATGGAAACATACTTCAGGTAAAAAAGACAGTAAATAATGTGATGGCTCTTGCATTTATGGCTCAACTGTGAACAAATTAGGCCAGAATAGAGCTTATAATGTAGACAGAGTGCAGTGATTTTTGGACTGAAGAGTTGGTAATTTTCTATACTATGTTTATTAAGAAAATAAAAGAGCAGGGTGAGTGGCGCGTTGGTTAAGAGTTGGCTTGGGATGCCAGCTCTGAACAGCAGGGCCCCAGTTCGGATCCCACATAAGGACCAGTGACACTGTGCCCTCTACAGCTAAGATAGTGAACAATAGCTTGACCTGGAGCTGGGCTGCCATGAGTCGCAGGCAATGCAGGCAATGGCGTAGGCTGCAGTGGGGCTGGCCGGCAGCTGGTGTGAGCTTTTGCGAGCTGCCGTGAGTGGCCGTCCAATGGCTGGCCACCAATCTGCCTCACCGGGAAGAGCACAATGATAATACCAACATGGGCCAATGAAGCGACGTCCTTCACAACTAGACTAAAGAACAAAAGGACAGCAACTTGTCTGTTTCCATTCCCTGATTTCCCAACGCTGTTCCCCTCCTGTAATTCCCCAATAAAATCTTACAAACAAAGAAAAAGAAAATGAAAGAGCACATAATATACACTTATTAAATATCCATTGATTAACCCATGAGGCAAAGATGCATATCACTGAATTGAATTAGTGATTCCAAAAATTACCAAAGTTTCAACCTACTTTTATGTTTTCCGTGTCTCTAAAATTAGATGGCATGTAATTTATTATCACTGTTAAATTTTAAAGCAAAGCGTTTTCATCAATTTTCCACTTGATTATTATTAGCACTTTGGAATTAAGTTAAATATGAAGAAAAATAATCTCACTGGTCACATATGTTTATATTTGACCTAAGATAGTATTCAGTTACTGAGAGCGTGATTTTGCTCAGTGATTTTGCTTCTATTTGCTTCAAAAGTGGATGCAAGGGATGAATTGGTATTCTTAAGTGTGAAACTCCCTGCATAATTTACTTCTAAAATTTTGAACATTCTTTGGACTAATTTTATCATTATACCACACTACTACTAATTGAAGAGACTCAGATTTAGAGTCTTGTTTCCAGATGAAACATCATTTAAATTCCAAGAATTGCAGACTGTCATTGCTTCTTAGGTTAAATTAAATTGCTAGAAAATTATGCTGATAGTTCTTAAAGTAACTGAAACTTTACAGCTAAACACTTTCTCTGAAACTTTTAAGGAGTAATCATTATCATAAAGCAACTGTTAAGAGCCTCGTTGTATTAGAGCATGCACTAGAACACAGAATTAATGGTATAAATTTTGGCCTTTACTCTCCAAGAGCTTTCAAAATTAAGCCCTGCTATAGAACTATGGGCTGGACATATAGAGAAGAGAAAAATATGTTAAAGCAAAATATAATTGTACCAAACTACTTAAAAACACGTATACACACATATAATTCACTCGAATCTCTTTTTACAATAGTACTTCTGTGTACTTCTTTCCTTCCTTCTTAATTCTCATGCTTCTGTGATCATCTGAAATATCCTTCTAACAAATGTTTTACTTCTTCCTAATGAAACTGTTAGAGCTGAACCAATGCTGTATTTACAAATGAGATTGCCTTAGGGAGTTATCTCGGGATTTGACTATTTTGCATTTCACTTACTATCTTATAGCAGTTCATTTCAGGAGTAATTATTATAGATAGGGCTATGACCCAGTAATAACATCAGATATCGTGGACAAGATGACAATGGCATATTCAGAGATACCTTGGAAGCCAACTCTATATAAAGATGACAATGATAATAAATCTTCTAAAAATAATGTGGATTTCTAAATCTTTTTCTTGTTACTCCAGTTGGAATTATTATTGGAAGGTCAGTTTTCTGCTGTAATAAGGAATTATTTAACTAAACAGACTTCTAACTACAATCGAATATGATACACAGTATGCACATTTCCACAAATATAATTACAGCAAGAACAGGCTTTTATGATTATTTTGACTATCATCTCCAAAATTCAGTGAGATATGTTTTTGTGGGTATATGATAAGGAAGTGTGAAAATAATATTTTATTTAAATTCAGTGTAAAATATAATTATTTCTAAATCACACATGACTGACCCTATTAATCTGGATTAAAATACTTTTACATAATAGAATTTGTTCCTAGAAAATAAAATAGCGTGAAAACACTGCTTATAAATTATGCAGATATTAATATAAAATTATAATTAATTTGAAGAAATAATAATTCTGTCATGTTATAATAACACTGTTGTTAACCATAAACATTATAAAATTAGCATAATTTGATTAAAGTTTATTTTAAAGTTTTATTCCACAAGAACTATGTAGATCTGTGATGTTTTAGGTTCTACCCAAATTTCAGCATTAATAGTTTCCTTGATTAAAAAAAAAATCTCTAATAGTCTTTATTCATTTATTTTTTGAGAATTGAAAATGTTTTGCTATAAAGTAGCAAATGTTTTAGGATTTGAATTACAAATCTCCACTTCCATTCTCTCCATGAACCCAATCTTTCTGAGAAATCCTTTAGCTAAGGCTACAAAGAAATAATCATTTAAAAATAGTTATAATCTTATAGTTGGTCTATAAATTTTCAGTGTTCTGTGTGAAGTCATATTTTAAGTACTCTGAAATATTTGTCCATGTTGACTACACATATTTTATTTCCCATAATGTGTCTTAGATGTGGATGCATCCTTTTTCCTTTTTTGTTACCATTACCTAAATTTGATAACCAGTTCTTTTTTTTTTTTTTAAGATTTTTATTGGGGAATTGGGGGGATGGGAACAGACAAGTTGCTGTTGTTTTTTTTCTTCAGTCTAGTTGTGGAGGATGTTGCTTCACTAGCCCAAGTTGGCACCATCATTGCGCTCTTCCCGGGCGAGGCAGATCAGTCACCAGCTTCTGGACGGCCGCTCACTGCGGCTGCTGGCCGCTCACGCTGGCTGCTGGCTACACACAGTAGCCCATGGCAACCCACTGCCACAGGGACTGCAGCCCACACCATCGCGGCGACCCACGGCAGCCCAGCTCCAGGTTGAGCTGTTGTTCAGCATCTTAGCTGTAGAGGGCAGTGTCACTGGCCCTCATATGTGGGATCTGAACCGGGGCCCTCTGGCATCCCAAACCAGTTCTTAACCATCGCGCCACTAGGCCGGTCCTGGACATAAGTTTTTTTTAATCTTGGGTAAATACCTAGGAGTGGAATGAATAAATCATATGCTTGCTTAACTTTTAAAGAAACTACAAAGTTGTTTTCCAAATGGTTATTACCATTTTACATTGCAACCAGTAGCATATGAGATCTTCAACTGATCAACATCCTCACCAGTAGTTGGTATTGTCAGTCTTTATAATTTTAGTCAATTCAATTGGTATGTAGCAGAACCCTCTTGTAATGTGAATTTAAATTTATCTTACATATGATAATATACAACATCTTTTCAATTGCTTTGGGGGCATTCATATAGCTAAATGATAGAGGTAGGTCTATTTTGAAACTAGTTATATGCATCATTAATCAATTTCTCTGTTTTCACAAATGCTCACAGTCTTATAATAAGACTTGAAATCAACTAGGTTAAATTCTCAAACTATGTTTTCTGTAGAAATTCCTTTTGTTATGCTTGTTTCCTTTCAAATTTCACATTAATTTTAGAGCTATCTTGTGAAATTAACAAAATAATTTTTGCCAGGATATTAACTGAGATGACATACATTGAAACTGTAGATTAATTTTGGAAAATGACCACCTTAAAACTAATTAAGTTTTCAGTTATATTCTCTTTGTAAATCCTTGCATTTAATTATTTAAATTTTGCTCAGCGACATTTTAAAATATTTTTCAGCTTTATTGAAGTATAGCAAATTAGAATTATATATATTTGAGATGTACAACTTGATCCTTTCAAAATGCATCCATTCTAAAATAATCACCACCATCAAACAAATTAGCATATCCAGCATCTTGCATATTTACCACTTTTTTGTGTTGTGTGTGTGTGTTGAGAACACTTAAGACCTACCCTCTTAGCAAATTTCAAGTATACAATACATTATTGTTAACTAGGGTCACATCACTTTGCATAAGATCTCCAGAAGGTACTCACCTTCTATAAATGAAACTTTGTGCTCTTTGTATTTCTTGATCAACACCTCCCAGTTTTCCCCTCCTCCTGCTCCTGTAAACCACCATTCTACTCTCTGTTTCTGTGAGTCTGTCTGTTTTGGATTCCCCGTATAAGTGGGGTCATGTACTATTTGTCTTTCTCTGTCTGGTTTACTTAATTTAGCATTATGTTTCGCAGGTTCATCTATGTTATCACAAATGGCAGGGTTTCCTTTTTTTGTATGGCTGAACCATATATATATATATATATATATATATATATATATATATATATATATATATATATATATATATATATATATATATATATATATATATATATATATATAAAATCACATTTCCTTTATCTGTCAATGGACTTTTAGGTTGTTTTTATATCTTGGCTATTGTAAATAATGTTGCAGTTAACATAGGAGTACAGATATCTATTTAAGATCTTGATTTCATTTTTTTTTAACTACATACTCAGAAGTAGTATTGCTGGATCATATGGTAGTTCTGTTTTAATTTTTTGAGTAACCTTCATATTATTTTCCATAATGTCTGTACTAATTTACATTCCTACCTAAAGTACATAAATGTTCCTTTTTCCCACATCCGTACCGATACTTGTTATCATTTGTCTTTTGTTAATAGCCATGCTAACAGATGTGAGCTAAGATCTCATTGTGGTTTTAATTTGTATTTCCCTGATGATTAGTGTTATGAGTTTGTTAACACTTACTAAATGCAGCACAAGGTGCAGGTTGAGCCATGGTTCAACAACAGACAACAGAGGAATTGAAACTGCAAATCCTGGAGAAAGTATCCAGAGGCCTCAAGGAGCCTCACAGGAAGGTCAAGGCAGAGTACAGAAAGAGGGAGCCCACATCTGGAATGCATGCCTTCATTAAGGTCTGTAATTGAAGTGCTTTAGGGTTCTCAGGCTACTGCCGGATTGGCCAGTTCAAACTGAAAGAGTAGAGTTTTGGTAAATCACCCACGTAGTTTCATCAAAGGGTGGCATAAGGGGAAGATGGTGGGAGGCAGGGGAGATTGCTGTTCTCAAAGGCTCTTAGGGAAATAATATCAGGAATTTACATTAGCTTGTACCCATGGACTGTTGTGTAGGGCATGCACTTGCCTGTGGGGGTGACTGTCAGTGTAAGGTCACTGTGGGCTGCTTGGACAAAGAAAATCGATGTCAAGCAGGAATATCATGGAGTAGCTTCGCTAAACTCATGACAATTAGTGCTGTTGAGAACTTTTTCATATAACTACAGGCCATTTGTTTTCTTCTTTGAAAAAAAAAAGTGTATTCCTGTTCTTTGCTCATTTCTTAATTGGGTTATTTGATTTTTATTTTCTTTTTCTTTTTTCTTTTTTTTTTTTTTTTGCTATTGAATTGTATAAATTCCTCCTATGAATGTTAACCCCTTAAAAGATATATAGCTTACAGATATTTCTCCTATTTGATAAGTTGCTTTTACTCTGTTTTTTTGTTTTTTCCTTTTTTATGCAGAAGTTTTTTAGTTTGATATTGTTTAACTTGTTAATTTTTGCTTTTGGTGCTTGTAGTGCTTTTGGGGTCTTATCCAAATCATTCCCCAGACTAATATCAGGAACATTTCCCCCCCTGTTTTGTCCTGGTATGTTTTATGTTTTCAGGGCTTCTGTTTAAGTCTTTGATCCATTTTGAGTTGATTTTTGTATATGGTATAAGATAAGGGTCTAATTTCATTGTCCTGCAAGGGTATATCCAGCTTTCCCAGCACCATTTGTTGAAGAGACTATCCTTTCTCCATTATATATTCTTGGCACTCTTGCCAAAGAAAGATCAGTTGACTATAGATGAATGGTCTGTTTCCGAACTAGTTCCATTTGACTATACTCGTATGTCTGTTTTTATACTAGTACCATACTATTTTGATTACTGTAGTTTTATAATATACTTGTATATTGAAATCAGGAATGGTGATATTTTCAGCTTTGTTCTGAATATGTTTGTCAGTTCCATACATGCTGTAATGTTCAAGTTTGCTGTCTCTATAGACTTTTTGTATGATTTTTTCCCACTATTGAAAGTGAGATATTGAAGCCTCCTACAATTATTGTATCACTGTTCATTTTTTCTTTTAGATTTGACAATATATGCTATATATATTTGAGTGCACAAATGTTGAGTACATATATATTTGTAATTGTTGTATCTTCCGATTGAATTGGACCATTTATCATTATAGAATGACCTTCTTTGTCACTAAAGACAATTTTTTAAGTTAGTGTACTTTGTCTTACATAAGTATAGCTTCCCCTGCTTTCTTTTGGTTACCATTTGTATGCAATATCTTTTTTCTACCCTTCTCTTTCAGCCTATGTGTCTCCTTAAATGTAAAATGAGCCTCTTGTAGGCAGGATATTGTTTTTGTTTTGTTTTTTTAATCCACGGAGTCACTCTATGCCTTTTGTTTAGGGATTTTAATTCAGCTATATTTAAAGTAATTTTTAGTAGGAGAGGATTTATTATTGCCTTTTTTGTTAATTTGTTTTCTTTTTTTACAGTTGTTTTGAACCTCTCTTTCTTGCTGTTGCTCTTTCTTATTTAATGGCTTTGGGGTAGAAGTTTGCTTTCATACTTTTGTCTTTACCTTTTGTGTATCTGTTATATGTTTTTACTCTGTAATTCTCTTGAGACTTGCATAAAATATATTTTACTTATAACTGTCTATTTTAAGTTAACAAATTAACTAAATCAGATATAAAAAGTTACACTCTCTGCCCCCACACTTTGTATTCTTGATGTCAGAGTTAGCTTTCTTTTATATTGTGTATCCATTAACAAATTTTTATCCTTAAACTTTTATATTATGGTTAAAGTAATTTATGCACCATTATCACAGTAATACATTAATCTGTTTCTTTATATATTTAACTTTATTGTGGAGATTTACTTTACATCCTTTTGCATTGCTGTTCAGAATGTTTTTGTTTCCATTTGAATTTTCTTAAGCATTTCCTGTAAGTCAGATCTTTTATCATTATTTATGATGTTGAGTATAGGTTTATTACAACTAGGCTTTACCAATTTGACCAAGTTTCCTGCTATAACTTGTTTGCTGAAAGTTGAATTATGTTAAATTTCTTTTATGCCTCTATTAAATATCATCTATGTTTTCTTGTTTAGGATGTTGATATGGTCAACTAAAATGATACAATTCTAATGTTAAACTTGCATTTTTGTCATAAATCATACTTGTTCTTGGCAGTTTATAGCTCCAATGGCTCCTGTTTCAGGTGAACTGTTCTTGGCTACAATTCTCTGTATTTGTCTGTCTTTCTAGATTTTTGGATAGTAGTTTCCCCTGCAACCTCAGTTCTTCCATGTTATTGGCTTTCAGTGGTTCAGCTTTTTTATTGTTGTGATTATAGAAGTGATAACTTTTAGATTCTTTAAACATCAGAACTGGGACTGTAAATTTATATATTGTGCTTTTTAATTCTTAAATTTACCTTCTTTATTTTGTGGAGTTTCTGTTTCTCTTCTTAGAATTCTCATCATTTTTGAAGGCGTTTTCTTTACTTCCTGGAGCATCACTATTGTAGTTTCTTTCAAAAGTTTCTTGAGAGTTCAAAAATCCATGTCACTTTGAATTGGGCATCTGTTGATTATTCTTTTGCTTGAGAATATGTCATATTTTCCTGATACTTTGTAAGGCAAGTGATTTTAGACTGTTCCATAAACATTTTGAATGATATGTTTTGTGTATATTGATTACTCTTTCAATTCCCTGGAAAAAGTTGTTGTGGTAGTGGTTAATGATAAACTCAATTTGGTTTAGAATACAACATTTTTCTTGCTGTCTGTGTGCAATAGCCCAGACTTAATTCAGTCCTCTAATCATTTTCTATTCTGGTCTGGGTCTTTCCCACAAAAGTATAATTCAAAGGTTAGTCTGAGATTTATGTATGTATTCAGATCATTTTTCTGTTCTCTTAAACTTTGCTACATTGAATTAGGGAATAGCCTTCTATAGCATCTCCTCTCCTAGGTTTTACCCACAGTCTGCAGCTTGCAGTGGCCCATTTCCTCAGTTCCTTTGGCTAGAGAAAAGTTAATTCTGTTGAGGTTTGGGTCCACCATTAAGGCAAAGATACTAGGAAAATAAAATGAGAAACTTAAGCACAGATGATTACTTCTCTACATTTTCACTCCCATCCAAAACTTACTTTAAAAAATTATTATTATTATTATTACTTTTTAATAGCTTCTGCTAGGTGTTATTTTTTGTTTTGTTTTGTTTTGTTTTTTTCCCCCAGATATTTATTTTTATTTGTATTAAGGAGAATAATGTGTTGTATGGATCGGTACCCTCCTCATGGACCTCAAACCAATATATTTTGTACTAAAACTTGATGAATATTCAGATAGGGCTATTTACTATTTTATTTGTACATATGCGATTTAAACATGAGGCTGAAATAAAGGAGTATTACCTTTTTACGTAGTTCTGGATTGTAGAAAACTAAGATTTCATTGTAAACAAATAAGTTTGTAGTTCGTGTTTTGTGTAAGATTATGTTTTTATGAAAGAATGCATTTAATCAGATTCATGAGTTTGTGTAATAATTTAACCAATATACCACTTCCTGCAACAAAAATATTTTTATATATGTGTATAGGTGTATGTGTGCATATATGTTTATATATATATATATATATATATATATACATATATATATGTGTATATATATATATATATATATATATAAATTACCATTTAACATAATTTCTTCTGTATGTCCTTATTTGTAGGGTTTGGGTTCAGCTAGACTTCAGGTGATTCTCAATTATGGTTGTTCTGTGGTTTAGTTGTAATAGATGTGGTTTCGAGAGGAGGTGAACACCAAATTTTCTTACTCCACCATCTTGACCGGAAATCCTCCTTTACTTTTTTAAACTTGGTTTCCTTTGATTCTTTGAACATTTTTATAACAGCTATTTTAAATTTTTTATCAGGCAGTTTCTGTTGTCTAATATTTTCAGTTTATGGGTCATATTTTTCTGCTTCAACAATTCAACAACTCCCTGAGGCACAATTGCTTAACAGACTAATCCAACCAAATGTGAGCTCCTTTGATGAGATAGTTCCTGTGGTCAGTGTTTGGGATTTGTTCTGACCCCAGTGAGGCTCTTCACAGCTGTCTCTTTCTCTATTTCTCTCTGGCAAATTAGACTACAGTTTCATCTATGTATCCAATTAATCTGTCAGTCCCTTCTCAACTGGCTTTCACCACAACTTCCATTGTTTCTGAGAAAGCCCTTAGCTTTTCTGAGAGATATTTGGAGCTCTCTGTCCTTTTATCTGTTTACCCACAAACACAAATCCTTGAGCAAAATCTTTGAGCCATAGTAGTGTGCTTGACATGGAACAATTCAACCATATAGTTCTCTCTGGGTGAAAACTCTGCCTTAGGAGCTAAACACTTAATGGAGAAGATGGAGAAGCCTGAGGTCTTTTTTGACTTGCATCTCTGGGTTGAGAGAAGGGAACCATTTCCTGTGAACTAGGGCAAGGGTAATTGGGCACTAGTAGTATTGTCAGTAGTGCTGAACTCAAGGTAAAGCCTTTGTACCGTGAGCAGGGGACAAGCAGAAGAAAGGCGTTCCCATCTCTCAAACATATTTACCCAGAATTTAGCCTCAGCAATGGGTAGATGGGAGAAGGAAGCTATCCTCTGACAGGATAGCTTGGGGGAGAGGGAGCCTTATGTTCTTGGCTGTGCTATCGTGGAGTGGAGTTTTTGTTTGTTTCTTTCTTTGTTTTTCAATCTCAGCTGAGGGAAAGAAAGGAAGGCATGATTTTTGTTTCAGATACCACAGACTCCCATAGTTCTTACCAAATATTAGTAAATTATCTTGAATAATTTCTTTTTATATGTACTCAGTGCCATTTCCAGAGACTTTAAATGTTTTTATCTTTTTAATTTTCACCATTTTCACTGGGGTGTCATTCGATGGAGCTCTTCACAGAGGAAGTGGGATTCTTAGAAATTCATTTTTATTATATTTCGCCAAAAAATTGGTCCATGACATACAGAAAAAAAATACACCAGTGTTTTACCACAAATGCTTTGTGAAACTTTGCATAAGAGAGTTGTTTAATCCTTAAATAATTCTTAAATTTTGTTTGAAGGCTAAATTATTTTGAAATGTGTGACTGAATTGGCTATATTAATCAAAGTAAAGATCAATTGAATTAAATAACCTTCTTTGACTTTTTAAAAAATGCTGTTCAATCAAAATTCCTGAAAAAGTCTGCTTATAAAGCAATGTGATTATAATAAATCACTTTCAACTATTAAAAGGAGGGAAGGAAAAAAAGAACAGGGCATGACAAGAGAATCTGTGGTTAGCCTTGATTTTTGTCCCTAACTAAATATATGACCTTGGGGGAAACAATTATATATTTGTTCATTTTATTTATTTGTGTAAGGAGAGGATGGAACACTCTTAGAGGTCAGCTTTGGGGTCTCCTTATGTGAATACTGTTTCCTATACCAAATGCAGACACGGTCTCCTTCTGGTTGACTGAATATCTCTAGTGTGAGTATGTAGTGGTGTTCTGTGAATACTTTTAGGATAGTACTTACTCCATTACACCAACATTATTTGTTCATTTGGCTCTTTATTCCATAAACTCTAATCTTGTGAAAGGGGAGATTACATTTTGGGAAGATCTAAAAATATATTATTTATATGAGACACTCAATTCGAAGATTTTAATATTACAAATTAACTGAATTGAAATTTTACTAACTATATTTGCATTTTCAGAAGTGTACTCATTATAGTTTATTTTATCAATATTTCTATCTACTATGATTTATCTTTTTAACTTTTTAATAAATTGAATAAGTTTAAACTTTGTTCTTCTGTTTTAGCTACTTTCTCTTTCTGTTTTTCCTAAGACATGCACTGAAACTTATTCTAAATAATTGCTATTCAACCATTCTGTGTATAGAGGCTACATTTTTCAAACTTTAAGGTAAATAGTTAGAAAGAACAAATACACAAAGTTAAAGAAACAGGCCAGAAGGCTATTCAGCTACTATTTCCTTAGTGGGTCACTTATGTTGTAGGATCAGAATGAGAAAAATTGATAAAATTTTTTTTATCACAGACTAAATATAATTTTTGCCTAGACATTTTAAAAAATAATGTGCTACAAATTTTCACTTATGCCAGCACATTTTTGTAATTTAATTTATTGAATGCAATATAACTTAATAAGATTAATTTTTGTATGTATCAGTGTAAGTTTGGTTAGTGAAAATCAGTAAATTACTTCCTGATCAAAAAGAATTTACTAACCAAATTTAGTTTCCTGAGCTGCAAAGTTTAAATTCTGCATCATTGTTGTTTCCTGGGCATATTTTGTCCCTTCCCATATTATTTAATCTCACAAATTTCAGAGAGTTGGAGCAGCAGCCACATAATAAGATAGCATATTTGCATCTTGCATCTATTTGCATAAAAGAGCACACCAGTCCTCCTATGTTAACTGTCAAACCATTTGTATCTTCTCCTAGTTAGCAATGAACACTATCTCCTTAGGTTCTGCACAGAAATGTTCGAGCTATAATACTCCAGTGACCAATTCTTATTAAAAGTTAAAAAAATTATATTAGTGAAATAGCATTTGAAAAATTGTTTAAATTTTATCTTATGTGCTTATCACTTCAAAATGAACAACTATGAGTTATGAATTGCTCTCTTTTTAGTGTGATGGATTTAATAGAACTACACTTGGAAGTTATATAGTAACTAACTTTATGACAATTAGTTCTACGAACATGGCTTTTTGCTATATTGATGAGGTACTGAAAGAAATTGTTTTGTTTTAGTAAAAACACAATTTCCTTTGAATACCCTTTTTTTTGTTTGTTTGTTTTGTTTTTTGGGCTTTTTTTTGCCGATTGACTGAGAATCTTGTATTTTATATGTTTGACTCTGTCTTTAGGGTATTAGCCAAATTTGTTGCCCACTTCTTTCTAACCATTATATATGTTCTAATACACACACACACACACACACACACACACACACACACACACACACAGACGAGTTTAAGTATTCCATACAATTATTTTCTTCTGAATTTCTCTACATATTTATTATTTAATATGTTTTATGTATTCATTTTATAATGATTAGGTAGATTACTAGAATTTTATTGAAACTATAATATTGCTTCAAATATCTAGAGACTTTTAATTCCCAGAAATTCAAAGTTTTGCTCCGAAAATGCTTGTAGTAAAGTGCAAAAGAAGGAGGCTGCTGAGGGGAGCCTAAATGTGACTATTCCACATATTCTTACTGATCAACAAGCAAGTTACTATGCGGAAGGAAGAGAATTTTCACTCTTCAGTTAGCTTAATAAAGAGGCGTTTTGGCTGTAGTCAGACTGACTGGCTTTGGTCTGGCTCTATCCCTCAGTTGCTGTGAGATGGTTGGCAAGTTGTCCAACTTTTCTGTATCTCAGTTTTTAAATCTATAAATTTAGAATAATAGCAATATCAAGGCCTACCTCATAAGGTTTTTATGAGGATTAAATGTGATTAATACACACACACACACTCATAATGTGGACTAGTGCTTAGTGTAAGGGAAGTGCTAAAAACATGTTAGTTTTTAATATTGTTGGTTAAAAGATGTATAAAATGAATGCAAAATGTAATTCAGCAGCACATAAGTCCCTGCTGAATTGGTGGTATAAAACTACACATGATTGATGTCCTAACATAGAGAGGAATATTCTGAATATATAAAATGATAATTTAAATGTAGCCTAAATAAGAAGTTGGATAAAAGCAACCCTTTTCCTACCATTTTACACGAGCCATCTATAACAGACACACTATATACTAATTCATTTTAAAATTGGTAAAAAAGAATGGGAAATAATTTTTCATATTGGATTTGGAATCTTATCTTTAAGCAGTACTCTTGTTTCCTGCTTTTTATAAATGATATTTGTGAATCTTTAAGTGAATAGATCAAGTCTGGTTATTAACTTTCAGTACCTTTTAACAAGAGGCAACATACTATGGCATCATATCAAGTGTGCTATATAAAATGATATTTTTATTATATTTCATGTAGAAACAGTTATTAATTCAGCTGGCTTCGAGTTTATGATAATATCTTTTTCTTCCAAGTGTTGATTAGAAAGATTTTATAATGGTTGCAGCATTAGCACCTAGTAAAAGTCACAGTGACTGTTTATGACCACATGATTTGGCTCTCAGCATGTTAATGATCCCTTAAAGAAATGTAAACCAATTTAAATATAATATGGAAAATACTTATCATTAAAACCAGGAGTGAAAACTCCATGAAGTTTAATCCTCTTCTAATTTTATGTCTTATGCTGTAATTTTAAAGAGACTTCATTAGATTCAGGGGGAAAAAAAGTCTTGTCTTATTGAAATAAAGATAATGACTCAGGTTAAATAATGGCCTTTTTCTCCAAGTAAGCCTTGGTAATTAAAAATTGTGACTTTAGGGTTTAAGTTTAACCATCTTTAAAATGATCCTTTTATTGTTGGCTAACTCTTCAAACGAGCCCTGATTCGAAACAGTCATCTTTTTATAGGCCTTGTACAGATATTGCTCGTTGCCATGTATGCACATCCTCAGTTCAATATTTGTGCCCATAATATGACTGTCACAATAAAGTGGAGGCTCTGGCTGGTCTTTCTGAGGCCATTCTGACTGGAACAAGAGGTTATCAATGCTCTTCGTGTCTCATTTACACATCTAACATCCCTAAACACTGTAAGGGGGCATTACTATTCCAATTATGCCAACATTGTCAATCTCCTTTTCCAAATCAAAATACCTTTATTAGATGCTAAAAAAAATTGGATAGGAGATTGAAGAGATGCCAGTTTATGGAATAGTTAAGGCTGGGTGTGTACTCTGAGGCACGGCTGCTTTTGCTAAGGGAACTGTACTCCGGAGGTTCCTCTTCATAAATGAGCTGACAGCTGGCTCAGTTCTGCATGGTCACATAGCTGCCCAGGAGCTCAGCTGTCTGTTTTTGGGGATGTGATCAGCAAAGAGGACTGATGAGATTTCATTTAATCAAATTTCACACATGCCAGTAAGTCTGATTCTTCAGCTCCTATGCAAAATCCTGCCAAGTCCACTTTATGTGAGTCCTGAGCTGTGAACTTAAAAAGCTGCCTTCCTGGGGAAAGGTTTTTGAGTGGTGAGGCCTGACAGATAGGGCCCCCTTTGCTGTTCATTTTTCATACACTGGAGAACATATGAGAAGTGGAGCATGGCAAGGGGCAAGTGTAATGTATATTTCCAAGGGACTTCTCATCACATGCAAAGGTGTCAGAAAGACTCAGTACAGGTGAAGCTACCTAAAATGAGATGGTCATCTCTTTACTGTAACTTTGTCAGGTGAAAGCCAGGTGATTCCTGGATATAAGAATTCTCTTTTCACAGTCAAGTGTACCACTGAAGGGCAAGTGGTGGATATTTAAATAAATGGTCATGGGTGGCACAATGTCGATTACTACTGAAGAGCTCATGGGGAAAACACATTTTTCCTTGGAGGCACATTATGTTTATATCAAAACATGTATCACACCAAATCAGTCTCTGCATGATTAACATTTTGGGCACGATGCACAAACAGCTTAATTAAAACACAATTGAAAATATTCTCTCTTTTTTATTCCCCAAATCATTCCCGTGGCTTTCCCCTTTATCAGCTTTCACTGATATAAAATGGTTATATCACCAGAATATAACACTGATAGACCCTAATATTTTGCCCCTCCAATTCATCTTCCATATTCTTGCCAGAGTAGTATTTCTATTAATAAAACATTTATTTGACTAGTGAACTCCTCTTCTGCTTAAAACAACTAGATGGTTCACTATTTTTCTCAGGTTTTCCTAAGTATGACCCTCAACATATCCAAAACAGATTTCACCTTCGTTTCCCAGTTTAATTTTTATCACTTATACTCATCTCCAAAAATGTCCTCTAGTCAGAGGAAAACAAATTTAAATAAACACAACAAAACTTATTAGTTCTTTGTAGTCTTTTTTTTTCTTTTCTTTTTTTGGCTGAGCCATCCTACCACCTGTTGGCAGCTCAGCAGCAGCTCAGCTTGGGCGGTACTCGAATCGCTAGTTGCTCAGATCTCTCATTCTTGAGTGAGCTCTTAACCAACTAAGCCACTTGGCTGGCCCTTCTGTAGTGTTTCTTGATTCACCTTCTTTTACTCTTGTTCATGGTACTTTCTTTGAGTGAAAATGTCGTTGTCCTAGTCTTCTTTTCTGACATTTAAATTTCTATTCAGGATGTAAGACTCAATTTCTTAAGAACCTGAATGAGTTTCTTCTTCATTTATATAACTTCACTACAGTTATTATGTTTAATATCTATTGATTGTCTTTTTATATGCAGTTTGAGAGGTTCCTGTACATTTTTTTATATCATATTGTGAGACTCTAGATATTATTTAAAACATCTATTTAAATAGTTTTTGGTGACATTGCTCTGGCAGGAGAAAAGTGGCCCTACTTTATTATTGCCAGATGGAAATTGAGGGCCAGGGTCTTCACTAGGCTTCCACTGACACCAGAGGGGGAAGCTCCTCATTGTATCTGTGTGGAGGTGACAATTCTGGTTAGCCTCATGGTCTCTTCTGACACTGTGACAGGGCTGACCTCCTTACCACTGGGCCATGATAAAAGTCCTTAATTTCCTTCTCTGGCACTATCCCAGTAGGGATGGAGAGGGAGGCCTCATTAGTGCTGGGTGTGGGTAGAAATTCAGGATCCCTGCATGGTCTTTACTGAAACCATTATATTAGGGGATAGAGTCTCATTAATGCAGTGGCGAGTGAAAGTCTTGCCCTGCCACTTGGCCCTTTCTGCTAACACCTCAAAAAGACTTTTGAGTCACCTCAATGCAGCCTTGCAATTTTGCTAGTTTAAGCTCCCCATATAACTTTTTCTGAAGTCAGTGGGAATGGGACCACAGGTTTTGTGTGTGTGTTTGGTTTTTTTTCCTATGGCGTTTGGCTGAAATAAAATGGTTATTGTGTAAAAATTTTCTGTCTTGCCAGTTGCCCCTTTCCTGTTGCTTCAGAGAGTGGGAGCAGGCAATTGGGGGATATGGTTTGGTTTGTTTTTCTTTTAAGTATTTTGAAGATGCTGTTCAACTTTGCTATGGCTTTCATGGTTTCTGATGATGAATTAATCACTAATCTCATCACTGCACCCTAGTATGCAAAGTGATATTTTTTTGTAATTCAACTTTTAAGATCGTTTCTTTATCTTTGACTTTGAATAATTTGCAGTATTTAACAAGTCTGGGATCTGCTTATCTTTTTACTTTTTTCCTCTATATTATTCAGATGAAACTATTTTTATTTAGTTGTCTTCAAATTCACTTACTCTTTCCTATGCCATTCACTTTGGCTATTAATTTTGTCCTGTGATTATCTTATTTCAGTTGTTTTATTTTTGACCTTAGAATTTCAATTTTTTAGTAATTTTGATTCTTTCTTGAGAATTCCAACACACGCACACACATAAATATATGTTTATGTATATATGCATATAATTTCATTGCATTCATACTTTTACTTAATTGAGCCTCTTTAAAATAATTATTTATTTATCTTTTTAAATTCAACATTAGGTTCACATCAGAATCAAACTTGTCTGATGTTTTATTTATATTGTTAAGATGTTTCGTTTCCTTGGTTCTTCATGTGCTGGTTAATTTGAGATTGTGTCCTGTATGTTACGAATGTTAACTTGTTGAAATTCTATATTCTATTCTTTTTCCTCTTATAATTGTGTTTGTTTTTTCAGGCAGTTATCCTAACTTTAACTGACAAATATTTCTTGGGCATCAGATTCAGTAACCATTCAGACATGTTGTCCTTATCATAGCTCCTTTGAGTGTATTGTACACAAGTGTGATTCAGCTGTCAGAAATATTGGTAGACAGAATATGGTGACCTCATTTTTGGTTCTTTTCCTCCTAGAATCCTCCATTCTCTTTAGTGGCCAAAGTTTTCCACTTCAATTTTTTGTTTCTCTGGCCAGAAAAATTACTTTTTTACTACTGATATTATCATCTGGTCACCTGTGTGCTGTGAATGACATGTAGGCAAGACTAAAAGCTACAAAAATAAGAACTCACTTCGTACAACTCTTCTCCTCATATCCTTTGAGTGTGTACTCTTTACCAAAGATTTTTAGTTCCTGTTCACTCTCCTTTGGCTACAGATACTTGCCTTGTGCTCTGTATTCAGATTTCATGAAAGTTTTGGAGGGTCATCACCCAGTAGGATCTTACTCCACCATTACTAAAAGTCAAATGTCAATAATCCAATTTTTGTTCTTTTTTTTTCCCCTTCTTCCCCCTCTCTTCCTGCTGCCCTATTCTTTCTTCCCATAGTAACAATTTTATTTAATCCTCCATTGGGCACAACTGATCTCACAGATTCATTACACGCAAAGATGCAGTAAGTCACAAACACAACTGGCGGTATGTTACGATAGAGGGGGAAGATATGGAAGTGATGAGTCACAATACTTAAGTTAACTGTTAGATATTTGAAAATTTGTGTGCAATGAATCTGTGAGATCAGTTGTGCCCAACAGAGGGTTACCTCATTATTAATGACTGAAGTAAGTAGATGTTACCATTGCCATCACAAGGTCCATGTGTTTGGTGCATCAAATATTTAACATTCAATAGATCAGAATTTGGAATAAGGAAAGGTTTTATTTATCAAGATGGTGCCATGATGAGAAGATGGGAGATTTTTAGTTTTTAATTTTCTCAAATCCATCTTGAGAGCACCCTAAGTATCCTTCTGTATCCTAGCACCTTCTGTATCCAGGGAAGGGAGAAGAGACAGGGCAAGAGGTGGGATCCAAGGAAGGGGGGTCAGAATCTCCAAATCTCTTTCTTCCCAGTAGGTCAGATTGTTTTCAGAGAGTGGGCCCTTCTCAGCGCAATTCCCAGGTTCCTGGCCTCTAAGAGCAAAGAATTGAACAAGTAAAGTAGTGAAAAAGTAGTTTATTAGAAGAGGTAGTATACTTTAAAGAAATAGAAGTAGTCCTGAGCAGTAGAAAATGGCTCAAAGGCCCATTATTAGAAGAGGAATTACATTCCAAAGAGTTTGGAATAGGGCACGCACAAAGGCGAGGCTCAAAAAAGGAAGGAAGGGGTCAAAAGGAGAAAGGTGTCCAAAAAGAGGGAAGGTGTCCAAAAAGCAGTAATCCAATTTTTAAGGAGGTACTAATAATTTTGCTTTCATTTCATGTTCTCAAATCTATCATTTTATATTTTATTTAGAGATACTGGGGCTGAGTCTCATAAAACTACATTTCTCTTTTGTCAGTTGATCTCCTATTGGGTTTAACAAATAGAGGTCAGTAGACAGAGAGTGGACAGTATGAGTGGGGGAGAAAGGATTTGATTCTTCTTTTTGGTCTTACAATGGTTCCTCCCCCCCACCCCATCCCCCACTCCCCCATTATTCAAAGGTATAAATTCCAAAACCCCCAGTAGATGCCTGAAACCTCAAGGAGTATCAGACCCTATATATAACTGTGGTTTTTTTCTATACATAGTTATATTTTACAGTTTCTCTTTGGCATATCTGGATGGCCAGCATCGGTACTCTTGTGCTTTGGGGCCATTATTAAGTAAAGTAAGTGTTACTTGAACACAAGCACTGTGATGCCATGATAGTCAATATGATAATCTAGACACCTATGACGTAACTAATGGGGGGATGACATACAGCACGGATATGCTGGACAAAGGGATGATTCGCAACCCAGGTGGGACAGAACCAGATGGTGTGAGACTTCATCAGGCTACTGAGAATGTCATACAATTTAAAAGTCACAAATTGTTTATTTCTGGAATTTTTCTGTTTGATGTTTTTGGACCCTGATTGACCGTATGTAACTGAAACTGTGGAAAGTCAATCTGTGGATAAGGGAGAGGGGGCTGCTGTACTGCAAAATCATGTTAATATTGCTTGAGTAATGCATGTGACAATTGATTCTATTCATTCAAGTTCTTACCTTCCTTTGAACCTCATGGAATCTACTTCATCATGCCCCCTTAGAGATTTCTACAATGATTGAATAGAAACTCTTTCTCAGATTTCTGCATCCTAGCAACATCTGACACTGATACATTCTAAAAGGTACTGACACAGTATCATCTTTAGTGATTGGAGTTCCAGATTCCAGGATCTTTCCTCCAAGATTCCAGGTCCTAACAATTTCTTCCCCTGTTTCTTTACAGTGCTAGAGGTGATAGCTGCTTCTATAGCTATTATTTTGATGTTAGCCTATTTATGCCTTTTCAATAGTTTATTTCTTTGACAATAGTTCAACAAATTTATTGTATTCAATTCTGTATTTTAAAATAGTGTTTCTCAAATCACCTGAAATATTTAGTAGCTTCTGCTCATCTGGACTATTTAGCATTATATCATCAATGTAATAGTGATATGTTGTGTGATCCATCATCATCTTTGCAGACTAAAATTTCAGAGAGCAATAAAGTTGATGTGAACCTGAGACCAAATAAAAAAATGTGTATTATTGGATATATCAGGTAAAAATAAATTGCTTCAGATGGTTACTGAAAATTGGTATGTAGAAACAACGCCACCAACAAACACTGTTTTACAGATAAGTAGCTTTTTATAACTTGCCATGAACTCTGTTTCTTTGCTCCAATAAAGACACCACATAGGGGAAAACAGCTCCAGTAGCATTTAGTTTATAAAAGTCTAGAAATCCCTAAAACCCCAGCCAGTTTTACCCTATGCCATACAGGTAAATTAAATAAGCCTTAGATAGTCATCTAATTTCTGAATATTTTGATTCTTTTTTGTTTCTCTAATCTGTACACCCTGGAAAATTAAAAAGAAATATGGTTTGTTTCAATATCCTTACACGTGCTAATAACAGAACCTTCTGCAAATATACTGATGGTATTTGCCAGCAGGAGAATCCTTAACCATGAGATAATATTGGCCAGATATACTTGGCTTATCTAATATTGCTAATAATAATAATAATAATAATAATAATTAATGAGTTTGTGGGACATGATTTCCTAAAAAGTGTATTGGAGTATGAAATAGAACTTTCACCACTAAAACAGCTCTCAGATGTGTAAATGATACACTTGATGTATCACTTCATGAAATCATATATTAAGAAATCATATATTAAATCTGGGCCAGAGTGCATCCTAATGTAGTTAGAAAGTACCTCTGGAGTGATATTGGCAGCCCTGAATTAACCTTTGCTTCACCTGTGCCTTGAGATGAATTTCATCCTTAAAATTATTTATAAAGCTTTATATTGTATAAGACATTATTCTTGTGAATCTGATTTAACGGAAGGACTCCTTGTATTACCTCAAAAGCCATTATGAATTATGAAGCCAAGTTCTGTGTGATAATGTGAAAACCAAAATATAATGATAAAGGCAAATTATCAAAATTTGATACATCAAGAATTGCATATCTCCTTTTCCTGTGAAATAGATAGAATATAAATTATATGTAACTGGGCGTCACAAAGTTCATAATTATATGTCTCACAATATTTGAAGTTATATATAGATCTATGTATCATCTATCTATCTATCCATCTGCCTGTCTGCCTATCTACCTGTCTATCGACACAGCAGGTGATTTGTGGGAGGACAAATTATTTTGTGTTTTATGATATTTGTTTTGATGGAATCTTTAAATTATGTTTATGGGCTTCTCTTATAATTAGTTAATAATATTGCAGTTCTTCATATTTGATAATGCTTAACTAGCATGTGACACAAAGAAAATACTTCACCTTTTCTTCTGTTCACCTATGTTTAAACATTGGAACCAGCCAATGTACATATTAAAGATTTCTGGCGATATCAGTTCATTTTGCTCACCAATCACAATATGCTTATAATTTCTACCATTTTTCCTCCAAAAGATTAAAAGCTTTAAAGGCCTCAACACCTTAATTGTGTTCACAAAATATCTCAGGTCTATAATAAATAATCAACAATAAATTATATATGTTGCAGCAGAGGAATAGTAGATATTATCCTTATCTTTTCCTTTGAATACCTTCATCATTCAGCTGAAATTTAGTACTATGTTTGTTAAACTACTAGTTTCGAGGTATCTAATATAAAATATATATTTAATTTTAGGACAAAAGGGCATATGTAATGATATAATATCCTGTTTTGTCTTGTGGATTATAATTCCTAAATAATTTACTCTATTAATATAGTAACGATTGAAATTTAGCTTTCATTTATTTCCAAAGCACTGTTAAGTGTGTATGTAACAAAAAAGGAAAATAATTAAAATAAAAGTGTATGGGGGTTAAACTATACCGCTGAAATAGATATGTAGAAAGATTGAAAAAATAAATGTCTAAAACTATAATATCCAGCTAGAGGTCTAAATAGAGTGTGGGGATTTCAATATTCTCCCTATATTACTCAGAACTGTGCAAAAAAAAGGGACAATCTTATACGTAGAATTGCTACTGAAAATAGTCTCATCACATCATCCCAAAAGGTTCACTAAAGTGTGAACTCCAGCTACTGGTTATGTGAAAAATTACTCATCCATTGTTTGTAACACTTAAAATAAGTTTGCATATAAAAATACATTAATTTTCATCAATCAATTTATTATTGCTTGTTTTATTACAAAAGTACATCTAAGGGACAGAGTAAAATTATTTTATCTTCTATAATTAAAAAAAACAACAACAAAATTTGGAATTCTAGTACAAACTTGAAAAAAACAGGATTAGTGTCAAACAATAATATTCCTTGTATTCTCCATAAATATCTCTAAGCACGAGACTGTTGAATGATGATGATGAATGACATGCTATTACAATAGGAAGATAAATACAGATGAGTGAGGGCTAGTTATTTTTTAAAACCCAAATATGTTATGGGATTTGGCTTTTTAAATTCTTTCTATAAAAGTGAGATAGTTATTAACTAAGCAAAGCATGCATAGCATTAATTGTTTAGATGACTGAGCCAGGTTTAAATGTCATTTAGGAATGCTTACAACATATGGCATTGATAGATGAAAAAGAAAATTGCTATTTCAAGTTGACCTCTTCCATATCTAAACCAGAGCTCTATGAAGTGAGTTTGAATAACTACCTAAATTAGTCATCATTAAAGAGTCACAAGCTCTAAAAAATTTGACTTTATTGTCTTACATTTAAAAACTTTTTTTTGTAAGAAAGGGCAAAACTCACCGTAAGATAGAAAAGTGAGTTTATAGATTGTTTTTACTTTTTCTTTTCTTGACATGATTCATACTTATTTATACAAATTCTTTAGATAATCTGCCTTAACTAATCAGTGTTAGTAGAGAAGAAAATCTCTCTGGCAGGTTGTATTTATTATTGCTGAAATTCTCTTCAAAATATTTATCAGTAGAAGGTTCTGCTCTCCCACAATTTCTGGTATGAAACTCTACCAGATCAAAGATTACACATAGAATTTATCTTTTCAGGTTGAATGTAAGAGTTTATCTCCAAGACAGGATTCACTCTTACAAAAATAAAACAAGCAAACAAACAAATATATATTTCTACTTTGGTTCTTTTCATGTTTAGGTGTTTATTATATTTTTTAATTCATTTAATTTTGTTGAAGACAATGATTTTATAATTTTATAACATGTATTAAGTATTATTTTTTGCATTTTGCTTGATACTGAGGAAGAAATAGAGTTGGAGGGTAGAGAAACATATTTACTAAACATCAACTATGTGTCAGTATCTATGGTAGGCATTTAACATAAGTTATTGAAACTCATATGAAACAATCCCTATTCAGGTTGCTATGGAGGAATTAGAAATATGGTTTGTGGAGAATTAAAAACTATTTTATCTTCATTGAATTAACCTTTATATATTATATGTAGCTCCTGTTACATTAACTTTTTTCTGGTCAATGTTCCTTTTTATAAAAATACATTGAGATAAATCTCACAAGGTGAGTAAGAAAAATGATTTGCAACTAATTCCACAAATAATAATTCACGTACATGTGGAAGTGAGTGTGTGGACCTGGTAAATACCAGGGAAGCCCACAGGATTTTTCTAAAGACAAACACAAATCCAAAACCACTCATATATATTTCCATTTGTTGGCAAACATAGCCTTGCTTAGATTGAAAATATATGCCTTTACAAATGGACTTTTATTTTTTCCTCTATTGAGCTGCCGGGCTTTTTCTTTTTGCTATCTCTTTGGCTTGCTCTAGAGCAATGGTTCTCAACCTGTGGCTAGCGACCCCTTTGAGGGTCGACTGACCCTTTCACAGGGGTCGCCGGTTACTCCTGCATGTGGGCCTGGAGACAGATAGAGGAGCGGTGTCTTGGTTCCTAAAACCATCGAAAATATGTGTTTTCCGATGGTCTTAGGCGACCCCTGTGAAAGGTTGAGAACCACTGCTCTAGAGTAAGCCTCATAAACTTAAAACCTGTGTGTGTGTGTGTGTGTGTGTGTGTGTGTGTGTGTGTGTGTGTGTGTGGAGAGAGTTTCCTGAACAATGTGACTGTTACTGTATGAGCCTCACAAAGCTGCATTTCCAATTACAATTTTAACACTCATCTTTGTACTCCTATTAAATATTTTACTTCTATATATTCTATGACCATATACTTTATTTTTATTATTTTAAGTTGAAATAATAATCGAAATGGTTTTAATTATAAATATGCAGAAAAGTGCTTTGTATTTAGCAAGCACTCTTGCTGGAGTTTTTCGTTCCTGCAGGACCAATCTTCAATCTGGCATCAATTTCCTTACAACCTAAAAGACATTTTTTGATAGTGAAGTTCTGAAAATAAGTTCTTACACTATTCATCTTTCTAAGACAGTCTTTATTACATTTTCACTTTTGAAAATGTTTTTTTTTTCTGAACATAGAATTCTAAGTTGATAGTTTTCTTCTTTAAGCACATTAAGGTGTCACTTCTTTGTCTTCTGGTCTTCATTGTTTCTTATAAGAAGTCAACTATTTATTGCGTTATTGTTACATACGTGTTATGTGTCTTCCTTACCTGACCAAGTTGTTTTTATTTCTTGTTTTTCAGTGGTTTCACTTTAATATCTCTTTGTGCTTACTCTTTTTGGAAAATCCTGATTTTATTGATTTGTGGGTTGATATTGTTATTAACATAGGAATATCTCAGCAATTATCTCTTCAAATATTTTTCTGCAGTATTTAATATGTCTTTTCTGTCTAAAACTTTTGTGTCACTTGTATTACACCACTTGATCTCAGAATGCTCTGTTCCATTTTCTTCTTCACGTTATCTTTTTTTTATTTGTTTCTGCTTTTATAATTTCTTTTGGTCTGGTTTCAAGGTAAATTAATTTCCCATGCTGTATAGACTCTGTTGTTAAGTGCATAAGAAGAATTATTTGCCTCTGATATCATAGTTTTCATTTCTAGAATTCACATTTGTTTCCATATGTTTGCTGAAATTTCTCACTTGTTCATATATCTTGTTCATCTTTTCCACTAGATCCTTTAATATGTTTACTACACCAAAGATAATTTAGCTAACCCCTATATCACATTTACTCTACAGTGTCTTCCTGAAAATTATAGCATCTGGGTAATCTCTTTGTCTGGTTGTATTGCCTGTTTTTCTTCTTCCTTGACAATAAATCATATATTCTTGTCTTTTTCACATGCCTGGTAATTTTTTATTGAATATTAGCCTTGATGTACAACATTCTAATCTCAGTAATATTTAAGTCTGGAAAAGTGCATGACTCTTCTGCCAGGTCTTTGGTCGGGGGCAGTTGAGTCAAACAAGCCTATAGTAGAATTTTGGTATTGTTGTGCTTCATTTACATTCAGTTCACCACTGGATTTAAATTGCTGGCAAGGTTACATCTTCTCTTTAGCAGAGATTGAGCTATGAGTGACTGGAATATTTGATTCATTTCTCTCTGTTATCCATCAGGCATCAACAGACTTCAGAGGTGTTTTGCTCAGGTCTTTTCCACTTCTCCAACAGTTTGATTCCAGGTCCTGTTGCAAGGTCTTAGTGCCTAAGGAGTTTCCTTTCATAATCTTCCCGCTGACGTTTCACTCAAGTCTAACTAACAGCAGTTCTCTCAACTCTCCTGTGTCTTTACCAGGAGCCAACACTTGCTGACTGGTTTCAGCGCATGGCCCAGATTTCCTGTGAATTTACTCTCCATTCTCCTCTCTGACCTCACAGTCAGATTCTGGTGCCTCAGGATGGGTTGCTCAGCTCTCCTGACCTTCTCTGAATATTAAACATTGAAGTTTGCATTTCATCTGTTACAAATAAGCATGGCTAGTCCTTGATGTATAGTGTGACTACACTTAATTTTTCTATATGTTTAATATAAATAAACCTGTGGCTCATTGTCATTATTTTTCATAAGTATAAATTTCATGATGATATTTGTTGTTATTAGTGATCTCTCAGTGAACAGGAATATAATTAATGAGAATTGCTTTTGATATTTCTTGAGAAATTACTCATATTTTCTCTAGCTATCTTACTTTATTCTACCTAACAAAATTTTCTCAATAGTAGGGAATTTAAAAGTCCTATTTATTGTGTGGCATATATAATAAAGAAAAATTAAACAATAGGAAAATGTCAAACTTATTAAGGGACATTGCCTGTTAATATTTAAATAAAATATGATCAAATTGGAATTTGGTTTAAAAGAATCCATTTTTAATTACATAACAATATAATGTTAACATCACTATGTTACTCATTGTAATTTACTAATTTGCTGAGACATGTGGCCCATTCTTATATTTTCTTTTGTTGGAGAGTAATATGAAAACTCCATTTGTACAGATGTATTGTAGTAAAATAAGAAGTACGAACTTTAAAAATGTATTCATGTGTTCATGAACTAAGCTATTCCAGTATCATTGTTTCATCTTAGATGTCTCTTCCCTAATTTGTAGAAACTGAAAGCTATGATTTCCATCTTAACTCCAAAGATTTTTTTTTTTAAGATTTTATTGGGGACTTGGGTGAGGGGAACAGCGTTGGGGAATCGGGGAAGGGGAACAGACTGGTTGCTGTTCTTTTGTTCTTCAGTCTAGTTGTGGAGGATGTTGCTTCTCTGGCCCATGTTGGTATTATCATTGCGCTCTTCCCAGCTGAGGCAGATCAGTCACCGGACACTGGACGGCTGCTCACGGTGGCTCTTGGCAGCTCATGCTGGCTGCCAGCCACTCACGGTAGCTCACGGCAGACCATTGCAGGCTTCACTGCAGGCTACGCCATCGCTGGAGACTCACAGCAGCCCAGCTCCATGTCGAGCTGTTGTTCACCATCTTAGCTGTAGAGAGTGCAGCATCACTTGCCCTCATGTGGGATTTGAAACAAGGCCCTGCTGCTCAAGCCAACTCTTAACCAACGTGCCACTCAGTTGGCCCTTAACTCTGAAGATTTTTAATTTTTATTTGAGTTCAATAATTCAAGAGCATTTCCATTTAAAACAATTTTTTTCTGGTGCATAAAGAATTAGCTTAGGTAATAGAAAAAATCTTGAATTCTGTGATCACACAGATTCAGTTTCGATCATTTATGTAATTTGGATGTATTAATATCTATAAGACCTTAGTTTCCTATTTTGAAAAATTTAAAAATAATAGTAATAGTATTTTAGGATTGCTGGGAGAGTTAAATAAAGTATATAAAATTATGTGGCTTAATGCCTAGACATCATAACCATCATAACCACAAAACACATGGTAGATAATATTATCATTAGTATTATAACTGTATCATATATAATAAATATCATGGGCAATACTAATATATGCAGCATTTATTACATAATAAAAACAACACATAGTAGCCTTCACCATTAGACTACATGCATTAAGGTAGAGCTTTTCACTGCATGCTAAACACAAGTGTTGGGATAGAATGGTTTTACCATGTACTGTATCTCTAACGAGAATTCCTGGCATTTGGGCACATATGTTCCATTTCCTAAAAACAAAGTACTCCTGAAATATATACTTACAGAATACAATTATATATTAAGAAATATATTAATAAATATATATATATATATATATTTATAAACATAGTTTATAAATGTTTGGTACAAAAGAAGAAAGATGAGTTTAGAGTAAAACATGAGTTTGAATTTTCAACGATTTTCTTGAGAACTAAGTGAAATGACATATATAAAATGCTGAAGTAATTTTGAGACACACAGTAGGTGATGAATAGTTTATCTCTTTGCTTTGTTTGTACACATACTACATTATTCCTTGTTAGATTGTTTTCTCTGAAAACACAAGGACCCTATCTTGTAGTCTATAGGACCTGTCCTAATACTTTGCATATTGTAAATGGTTAATATTATTTTGAAAATCAGAATAATGATATTTAATTTAGAAAATAAATCTACTAATTTAACTATGTGGATGCTCAGAAGAGGTATCTAATGAAATTAAATGATTTCAGATAGGTATGTTTGTATGAGGTAGGCTGACAAGTGCCCTAAGGAGATCTCAGTTGCAATGGAGCATATCTGATATTGTATTGGCCACTGTGCTAATGGGTGGATTTCTCACTAAGCATTGTTCCCAGATTGGCTTGATTATTTTAAAAAGTTGAGACAATAATTGTGATTGGGCAATGGCTATTTTCTGATCAGATCTTGCTCAAGTATTCTCCATTATTGTTTTTTTAAAATATCTTTTCTTCATTTCTCAGATCTCTTCTTCCCATCCAGGATAATCTCTAGAAAGACTAGTGCTGAGTGTTCAGATAATCACTTCTTTAAGTCACAGATAGAAACTTTCTCTTTGGCTTGGTGTTTGTTCAGAAGGTAGATGGCAAATATAATTATAATGTAACTTAGTGATCCTTGGTGAATATATAAAATCTTGAGGCCAAAGTCACACACACACACACACACACACACACACACACACACACACACACACAAATGTGTTCATTTACATCACTTTATATTCTGGACATTTATTTCCCAGAGAAACCTCATGAGGATGAGTGGTGGTTTGTCTGGAATAAGAACCTACTAATAATAGGATCTAAAGCCATTTATTTCAACACTGTTTAACTAAAAAAAGTGGAAAAGAATCTATGGGAGCACATATTTTATCTAGGAATCTTAAACATTATTAGGTCCTTTCAATTACTGATTGTGGTATTGGTGTGGTCTCATAGCTATAACCAGATATGCTTATCAAACCAGAACAATAGGAAACATACTGTGAATGCGGTATCTGCCATTAGGAAAAGAATAAAGATGATCAATTTAGAGCCTATTTATTTTATGAGAAAACTCATAAAATTCATGGAATATAGTATATTTATCACTATTCAGGAGACACATAAAATGACCAGGTAAGCAGTCATTAATACTGGGTCTCTTAAACCACTGTTGCCTTGCTTTCTCTTTTACTTTAATCTTCTATTTATGGTGATGTTATTAAAATTCATCATTACAAGCAGTGATTCTAAAATGGTGCTATATAATTATTAATTAGAACTTCCTGATCCCCCACAAAAATAGACATATATTTTAATTATTAGTATTCTTTGTATTTTCACTTTAAAAAAGCATGAGTTTCAAAATCTTTCCCTAAAAAATAAATATATGAAACATATTCTATTTTTTTCCTTCACAAAGCATCTATAATTTAGAGTTATGTGTTTTGGTAGATTTTTTTCCAGAAAAACTCATCTATTACATTGAAATTAATATTAATTAATTGCTTCCATAATGTTCCTATAAATAAAATGCATTCCAGGACATATTTCATAGATACATAATGTTTATTGTATTATCATCATATTCTTGAGAGTTAGTTTGTCTAAATACTGGAATTATCATTGTCTGAAACAGAATTAAGTTATCTTCAATATGTGTAGCTCTGACAATTCATTTAGACACAAAATACACATTTTGTTACATCAAAAAATAAAAATGAATAACTGGGCATAAAATGAACAATTTTGCATCTGTATATATCTGGGTTTTAGTTATGATATAGTGGGATTTTTCATCTCTCTGCTTTTTTTTACCACTAGCCCACATTTAAATCACAGCATGCAATTGGGAGAAAACTATAAAATCATTGTAAACAAAGTATGACTCCTCTAAAGAAAACATTTGTGAAAATTGGAAAAATGCACTGTTTGCCCAACAGGACATGAGATGGCTCTTTCTATTTTAGAAATACATAATCAGCTATTGCCATTCATCTTTAATATTCCTGTTGATTCAGAAGGAAGCCATCAATATATTTATTTATAGGATTCAGTTTGTTTTGGTTTCACTTGTTTCAAATGACAATTTAGAGGTCAAATATATGAATTGATTATTTCATTGCTGACTTATATAGTAAATGTCTCATTTCTACTTAACAAATAACAATTTAATTCATTTTCCTTTTTTTCCTTTGTTAACTTTTCACATTGGATCAGTAAAACAACAACAACAAAAATATTAAAATCATTATTAACTAAAAGTAGCTGTGTTGTGGGATTAATAGCAATCTCTAAATGTGACCCATAGAGGTCATTTTAGAAAATTCTATTATTTAAAATGTAGTGCTAGCAAAGACTTTTGTGTTAAAAAGCAATAACATTCCAATGGGTAAATCAATTGTAGTACATTATTATTTATCCCATTTTTTTCTACTTGTCTCCTAAATCCTATTATGATCAAAAAGAAAAATACAGTAAACACTGAGTATTTTTGAGGGCTGTAGCAATTTCTTTTTTTCTTTTTTTAAAATTTATGTTATACCCTTGGTTATAGTATTATGCAATTGTGTTAGTACATTCCATTGGTTACACTCAAAGAACCACAAATATTCAGCATTCAAACACTTGTAGGACACTCTCCCTTACCCTAGAATCTCCTATGGGCCACTGATTTGCTTGGGCCAACTGAATGTGACGGATTGCACAATGTGCCAGTACTTGACCTGAGCCTTATGAAGGCAGGCAGCTTTGATTCTCCACGTACAAATTTTAGCTATTGTTCTGGAGCTGTTAAGTGGAAAGACCAGGTGAAGAGATCATGTTGAGACAGGGATGCCTGAAATTACTTGGCGTGAAAGAGAAACCCTGCTTTCTCAGTATCCCAGAGGAACCAAGATTTCAGATAGCTTACCAGCTAAATGTACCTGCTTGCTTAACCACTAGCCAACCATACAAAACACCACCAGTTGAACCCATACTACACACTGAAGATTCTGAAAAATAAGACCATTGTTTTGTTAAGCCAATAATTTTGAGGCTGGTCTGTTCCAGAGGAAATATTAACTGAACTAAAAATTGCTCTTAGGTCTTTCTTGACTATGTGCCCACCTTTGCACATATGTTCAGCCTTCTAAATTCCCATAAATTATGTTGGAGTTTTTCAAAATCCCCTAAACACATCTCATTCTCTGGTTGTTTTTGGTCAGGTTCTTGTTTTAACCAAGTGGTATCAGTCTCAGGCAGCAATGATGAAAAGCAATTGCCACTGATTATTTTTGACAAATATCTGAAGATACTGCTTTTCCAATGGAGTTGAATTCCAGGCAAATCAAATAATGAAAACATGAAGGGGATGTTTTTTTTCCAGAGAGTTGTGAGACAGATTAAAATATTGATAATACTCTGGGGTTGGATTTTTTTTAAGAGCTTCAATCCCAGTTTGCCTCCTTCAGAGCATGAAAGGCTGCTGGGTTTCAGGCTGTCACGGAGATAATAGACATGGGGATGGAAGCAGGCCTGGCTGCAACGCCACAAATCCTGCTGCTCCATATTCAGCATGTTTCTAATGTAAACACTCATATTGTTGAAAGCCTTTGGTTAATTTCCGGAGTCTTAAAAACACTGATTTTGATACTTTTTGCGAGTTTCTGTTATTTTTCTGCAGATTTGTGGTATCCTCACTCTGCTACTCTGGAAATCCTTCCAAGACTACTTAGAATACTTTCTAGAAGGGATATTATTTGATATAAGTATTTCTATATAGTTTGCTTAATTTATTTTCAAAAAGGCTGTAACAATTAATACTTGCACCAGAAGAGTATGAAAAATGACTGTCTTGTACCACACATATTGAAGTAATATTTTTTTTAAGATTTTTTATTGGGGAATTGGGGGGATGGGAACAGCGCTGGGGAATTAGGGGAAGGGGGACAGACAAGCTGCTGTGGTTTTGTTCTTCAGTCTAGTTGTGGAGGACGTTGCTTCACTGGCCCAAGTTGGCACCATCATTGTGCTCTTCCCCAGCGAGGCAGATCAGTCACCGTCTTCTGGACGGCCACTCACTGTGGCTGCTGGCCGCTCTCTCTGGCTGCTGGCTACATATGGTAGCCCATGGCAACCCACTGCCACAGGAGCTGCAGCCTACGCCGTTGCCAACGACTCACGGCAGCCCAGCTCCAGGTTGAGCTGTTGTTCAGCATCTTAGCTGTAGAGGGCAGTGTCACTGGCCCTCGTGTGGGATCCAAATCGGGGCTCTCTGGCATCCCAAGCCAGTTCTTAACCATCACGCCACTCAGCCGACCCTGAAGTAATAATTTTTAATGTTTGCCAGTATGACAGCCCATAAATGCAACTAATGATTGTTTCTGCATTTCTAAAATACATGATATAGCGCGTGCACACAAAAACATACATGGCTTGCTTAGTTAATATATACGTACTTAGGTTATTCATGTTTATCATGAGCTTTAAGAACATTTTCAGAAATACTTGGCCCGTCAGAAGGTATGCTCTGCCTCCCAGAAGGCTGTGAAACACAGAAGCACTGGTTTCTGCAAGACTATCTTTACAAGTCACAGAAAATCAGCTTGACCAAATAGTTAAGTCCCATCTAATTTTGTTACCTTTATGTACATCTACACTTAAAGAGAGTTTTGGGGTAGTAGCTTGCATGTTCCTGTCTTATATTCTCTTATTTAAAATTTTTCATTGGTTGTTATAGTTTTTCTGAGAAAAAAAATTTTGACAATATCTAATAGATGAATTTCTAACAGGGTTGTGTAGGACAATTTGCAGAGAGGTAGGCATTGGAGAGGTAGGCTGTTGGAGAGGGGGAAAAAGGATGAAAGCTGTAATATAGTAAACATTAATAGATTGTTTTCCAAACCTAGTACAATTTTCTGTTAATTTAAGACACCTAAAGTTTTCTGGAAACCATAGATTTAATTTTTTTCCATATAAATGATTAATAAATGCATATATAGCATTTTCAATATTTCTGGACCTATTATTAACTTATGTGTAATTTTGAGACAGCTACTCTATATTAGTTGTTTCAGTTATAAAATTAGGACTGAATAGCTTAACTCATGATTTGTTATATGAATAAATAAAGGTGATTGGACATTTTGGAAATATTAGTTATATAAAACCTAGAGTTTCTGTTCCAGGGATGAAAAGCGAGCTCTTTATAACCATTAACCAATATATAATTTGGGATGGGAGCAAACATCCTTTTAACACTTGTGCATAGCTGTAACCCCTGGCTATGACATTACTTTGAGTTCATTTTTTAAAAATTTGAAGCTTTTACTTTCCCTAGTTTTTTGAAGCATAATTTTTGGTCTGTTTTTGCTTCTTTTGCACATATTTGTGGCAATGCATAAAGTAATTTGCTTTTATCAACCTACTGTAATTAGTCACATATTTTTAGAGCTGAATGTTAATGAGTCATTTCATGTTCTTGAATAAAAATGTTTCAGAATGGCATTGAGGTATAGAACAAATGGACAAATTAAGTCCATTCTGATTGATAATTTATTTACCCTTTAAATTACATAATGTATTTTTAAATGTTGAAATTAAGCAATAAGATTAATTCTATAATATAGAGAACTAAACCTACTACTCAACTTCTTACACTTTTCATGACAAAGATCACTTTAAGGTTCTTTTTCATCTAATAGTCTTTTAAATTATTCTGAACATAAAAAAAGTATTTTGTTAGTTTTGAGCACACATAATTTTTGCACTTTTTCTGGATATTTAATTTGGTGTTTTTTTGTATTTTAAATTTAGAGGTTATTTAAAATATAATAAAGTACTGCATGTGTTGTATTTTTTAAAATTCTGGAAAAATAAATCTCAGCTATCGTTTCCTTTTCATTTCTCATCTATTCTTTTAATCACCTAGCTACTCAATGTTTCTCAGTCTCATCCTACTCAACCTTATGTCATGAAGCAACTTATTTATTTATTACCATTGATTATTTGTTTATCATTTAATTTAACCAATTAATATTTCAAATCCAGTTGAACTCAATCACCAGTACAGTTTAGTTTTCTACCTCATTTTTTTCTCACCTAATTTTAAGTAAATTATTACTCTTTCAAATTATGTGAAAAAAAATCAGTGATCTTTATTCTGGAAAATTTTCAGTAAATAAGCAGTGGTTGGGATTCAAGATACAGGAAAGATTTAGGATGAATCTGAGGTATTACTTCTCAAGTTTTTGGATACTTTTCTGTTAATTCTAAGGTTTTCCTCAAAATGTCAGTATAGCAAATTTGTTATACTATTGATGTGTTTATTGTTGTTTTACAAAAGGTAAGGTATAATTGGAAACCCAGTATTTTCAGTTGTATTTCTTCACCTATAACAAATCTCTTCTGTAATTATTGTATGTCAAAGATAAGGGACACAACACCATGGGCAGATGTATTTGCCTTAGCATCATGTGTGTTGGTAGGGGGAGTGTAGCTGCCAGGAATAACTGAGTACATATGGGTATGGTATTCTTGAATTTTTTTCTTAGGTCATAGTTCCACTATGAAGCTTTTTTTGGGTGGGGTGAGGGGTTTGTCTGGTTTTATTGTAAAATGATGTAGCATGAGTTTTTGAGTGAGTATATGTTTGTCAACTGGTATAACTTTGTGTTTGTAATATAAATTTGTTTCTTTTATATATTCCTGCTCTCCCTGTTAAAATATATTTCAAGTTAAGTCTCTTCTGTGTTGAGAACATTTCACATACCTTTTCTCTCCTCTATATGACTATTCTCACTAGTTTTGAGTTTCGGCTTTGATCATTTCTCACCTGACTCATTATTACAGAAGCCACATTGATAAAGGACTGTTGATTGCTCTGTGAGCATATTTCAACTCCTGCCTTCATAGATAATACAGTAATGCTGACACATATGAAACTCATAGCTGCTCTGCCCACATCCAAGTCTCTTCAACAGCCTGAAATGGAAAGTGCCACTAAAGTCTTTTGACAATATCTCATAACAGTTGACCATGGCAGGATCCAACAGAATAGTCCCAGACCATATATATCTCAAAAACTCTAACTGAGAAAGTGAATTCCACAACCTGCTTTCCTTGCATGATCTGCAGTCTGATCAGCTGAATTCCTAATGTAGCTTCGCAAATGAAGACGTGCTGGCAGGAAATCCAACCCGTGTTTCTGGGATGTCATGAAATCCATGTTGTATTTCCTTATCTTTTTAAAGCAAGCATTCTCAATGTTTTCATCATGAAGTTCCACCCAGACTTTACTACATATTTTCTATAAAGGAATTGTGGAAGTGTGTGGGGAAAAGAAATTAGGCAGCTGAGATTTGCTGTATAATTAATATATTGGTGCTGTTGTCCTATCTCTGTATAACATTTCAAAACATATTCCTCATGAGGCACCTTTTACTTTCTATTGTTTTCCTTCCTCTCCATCCCCAACACTACTGCCACAGTTCATATATTCATCATTTCTAATGTGTACTATTATAGAAGCCTTATAAGCAGTTTTACATTTTCTACAATGGATCATTAACACTTCTGCCATATTGGTCTTTCTGGAAATATATGTGGTCATAAAATTTCCCTGATTTAAAAGCATGCTAATGCTCCACTACCTATGCTGCGGTATATGGACCAGTATATTGCTCATAAACAAATATTTACTCATTACTTATTATCCAAACACTAGAGAATGTGACAAACTGGGGTCTTTTCCTTTAGGAACTTACATTCTAGCAAGCAATGGAAATATGCAACATAGGTAAATAAAACTTAAATATGATTGTTTTGCTTAGAAACAAGCAGAGTAATTTGACATAGTTTGGATAGGAATGGTGCTTAAGACAGGTCATGACTTAATGGAACTAAATGGATAGAAATCAGTGACCCAGTAGTTTGAAGCAAAAGCTTCATAGGCAAAGAGAAAAGCAACAATAGCCACCTTGACACATAAATGCATTTTATTTTTCTTTTTTCTTTTTTACATTAAATTTATTGGGGTGAAAATGGTTAGTAAAATTACATAGCTGTCAAGTATACAATTCTATAATACACCATCTATATATTGCATTATGTGTTCACCACTCAGGGTCAGTTCTTTCATCGTATTTTTGACCCTGTTTATCCTCATCTACCACCCTCCTCCCCACTTACCCTCTGGTAATCACTAAGTGTTGTCTGTGTCTATGAGTTTTTGTTTCTTCATTTGTTTGTCTTGTTCCTTTGTTGCTTTCAGTTTTATATCCACATGTGAGTGAAGTCATATGGTGCTCAACTTTTTCTGTCTGACTTATTTTGCTTAGCATAATAATCTCAAGATCCATCCATGTTGTTGCAAGTGGCAGTATTTCATCTTTTCTTGTGGCAGAGTAGTATTCCATTGTGTATATATACCACATCTTCTTTATCCAGTCATCTATCAAAGGACACTTGGGTTGTTTCCAAGTCTTGGCCACTGTAAATAATGTTGCAGTGAATGTCAGAGTACATATATCTTTATGGATAAATGTTTTCAGATTTTTTTTAGGTAGATACCATTCTCTCTCCTGGGTATATACCCATAAACACACTTTCTGAGTCTTGTATGGTGGCCAGAATGACTGAAAGTTAAGACATGGGAACAGCATGTTGCAAAATGAGTTCAGAATGTTAGACAGAATTATGATCACTTAGGACTTTTATAGCCAGAGTTTGAATTTTAATCCTAAATGCAATGAGAAAAAAAATTGCGAGTTTTTAGTAGAGAAGTGCTATGAACTGATTTGACTTAACGAAATCATTGTGGCTGCTCTGAAGACAACAATTGGAAGGGACTGAGTATGGAGGTAACAAGACAAGCTAAGTGGCCACTGTAGTAGCTTGGGTCAGAAATGTTGACCTCTTAGCTAGAACACTACTGAGGAAACAGAGCAAAATAAACACATTTGGAATATACTTTGTGATTAATTCTGAGAGAATCCTGATGGCTTATATGTAATAGAGAAGAAAGAAAAAAAAATCAAAAAGGGTTCCGAAGTATACGTGGTAATTGGATGGATGGCTAAGTGATTTGCTGTAATGGGGATGAGTGGAATTGCAATTGATTTGGGGGAGGAGGAATACAAAGTTCTGTTTTGAAAATGTTTAATTTGCCATAGTTTTTAGATATGTAAATAAAGGGTCAAGTAGCCAATATGTTTCTAGAACTAGGGAAAATAATAGTTCTCTAGATATTGTTTTGGAAATTATGAACAAAAAGGTGACATTTGATTCCTTATTTGTGCTTACGATACTTCAGAGTAGATATCACTATCTGGCATTATATTATATATTATCTTTTGTTTTCTGTCTATCTTCCCTAAAATATAAATTCCATAGAGCCACAGTCTTTGTCTTTTCTTGTAACAGTTGTCTAGTTAGCTTCTAGACAGTGTATAACATATAATAGTCACTCAATAAATATTTACTGAGTAAATGAAATAAATGAATAATTATTTTTATCTTACCCACTAGCCTGTACTAGTTTTGATGGAAGAAACCGCCCATGACAAATAATTTATAATAGATATATCAGAGATGTATGCTGAATCTAGTAAAAAAAATTTATTGGTCTAACTAACTGAGGTCTGTTTGTCTTCTTTATGGCATAGTCATCTTAATGTTTGTCCATGTTGGTTCAGCATCACTATTTAGAGCCGAGCATAAATCATTATTTAGGCCGAACTCGTGCCACATGCATTTTTATTATTGCTATAGTCTAGGCTTTTATTACTTTTATTTTTTTCTTACTAAAAATAATTTTTCCTTGGAAACAATCATTACCAGTAACAGCCTTATACAAAACTATGTGTGTTCAAGGGGAAATTTTCCAATTTTCAAAAGCAACATAATGGAAATACTTGATTTGATGACTCTAGGCTTGGCATGTCTGAATATCATAGAATCATTTAAAATAGAAATAAACCATAGATGAAATTTAATTCACTCCCTTTACATTACAGATATGAAAACAAAGGGCTAAAAATGAAAATAGACTTTCCTATTTTGTGTGATAATAATGACTACACGTTATGGAGAGTTTAAACTCTGGATCCTATTTTATGTTTTTTATTTCTACTAACTGTTTTAATTCTCATGCTAGTCCTGTAATGTAGATGGCTACTCTCTCATCATCATTCTCCTGGAGAGGCAATTGAGGTTAACTAGACTTCCTGAGACCACTAGTTTATAAGAGGCAAAGCAGGATTCAAAGCCAATGCCAGCAGAGTTCAGGAAAGATTTCTTGAATGCATTATTGTAATAAATCCATTCTTCATGCCTCCTTGGGCTGAATTATAAAATTACCAACTTACATGTACCAAATGTTATTTGTTTCATATGGTGATAGGTGTCATATATTATGATTTTTCTGCTTATAATGAAAAGGTAAGACTTCCTCTTTAGATCATGACAGAGGAACTGGTGTTGTACTTGGCAGGCTGTCACAGACAAGTATACAAGTGAGCAAAATATATCGGGTATTTGTTTCCATGTATTGAATACAAGACTGCTTAGCATTTTGATCTTCAGAGAAGGGAAAGATAAAAGTGAAGCCTACATATATCCCAGCTTTTTCCCTAGGGGCACATTGCTGCAGCAGAGATGAAAAGTTGAGGCCAAGTAGAGCAGCAGTCTATCTGAACTTAAGAGGAAGAGGTTGGAGTTCTGAGTGGCGAAGGCACTGGTTTTCAGAGAAGGATGCTGGGAGAGGGAGCTGTGCTGAGGGTGCACACCACGTATCTACATGGGAATTCACTGAGAGCCTTTGATTAAGATGGGCTATACATGAGCCCCCTTACATGTGGGGCATCTGTTCCAAGACCCCCAGTGGATGCCTGAAACTGGATAGTACTAAACCCTGTGTGTATTATGTTTTTTGCTATACATGCATACCCATGATACAGTTTAATTTTTATATTACGCACAGTAAGACATTAACAAGAATAACTAATGATAAAACAGAACAATTACAGTCATATATAACTTAATGATGGGGATATGTTCTGAGAAATGCATTATTAGGTGATTTTATCATTGTGCGAACATCATAGAGTGCACTTACATAAACCAAGATGGTACACACCTAGGCTATGATAAAGCCCATTGCTCCTAGCCTACAAACCTGTACAACATGTTACTGTCTGAATACTATAGGCAACTGTAACACTATGGTTAGTTTTTGTGTATCTAAACAGAAAAGATACAGTAAAAATATGCTATAAATAATAATTTTTAAAAATGGTACACCTGTATAGGGCAGTTATACTGAATAGAGCTTACAGGGGTGGAAGTCACTCTGGGTGAGTCAGTGAGGGTTAAGACATTACTGTACACTACTGTGGCCTTTATAAACACTGTCTCACAAGACTTTTTCCTGCTTCCTCCCAACACACTCAGAAATAGAACATTGAAGCTGTCTATGTGGCTTCATGAACAGGGATGTGGCCTAGATTGATTGGAAATATGGAGGAGAAACTGGCTGAGTAAGCTGTAGATTATTCTAATAGTGACTGTCAGGAGGGAGTGAAAGGTGGCCTCAGGACCAGTAGGAATAAGAAACCAAGATGGATGCAGGAACATAGGGGATTGTCATGACAATGTGGTTTTGGCTATTGAATGTTAGAGCAGTGATCAGATGAAGAAACTTTATGGTATTTGTTTACTCATAAAAGGTGTTTCACAAATTTATTTTGGTTCCTTTGACTTATCTGGCACAAAGGACTCTCTCCTGCATTGAATTGATAGATGAAATAAAATGTTTCTATGCTTTACATCATTACAACCTGAAAATATTTCCAAATTACAGGGACTGGCTGCTTCCACATTACTATAGAACTGACAAAAGTGGCAGTGATACTTAATACTTATTAAGGAAGCTTCTATTGGCCTTTGTGCTTGCACAAGTTCTTAGGTCCTCAACAAAGAATTTACAGCAATATGCTTTGAAGACCATCAAGCTAGATGTGTAGAGGTGTAGGGCCCTTGGCATTCTCTGTGCTGAAACAGGTCAGTGGCTGACTGATTGGAATGTAATGTGTGCACTCTAAGTTGAAGTGCTGTGAGTGAAAGGGAGCCTATTGCCAAGCCCATAGGTATTGCTCCCATCAGAGAGAAAGATAAATTCCTCCTGAACCATATATCCTTCCATTTCTTACAGGCAATTCAGCTCCATTATAATCTTATGGGACTACCATCATATGTGCAATCCATTCTTGACAGGAATGTCATTATGTGGCACATGACTATATAACAGTATACTATAGTAAAAGTTATGTCAATGTAGTAGTAGTAAATAAAATAATGGTTACTTGAACACAAACACTGTGATACCACGACAATTGATCTGATAACCCAGATGGTTGCTAAGTGACTAATGGTCATGTAGCGTATACAGTGTGAATATACTGAACAAAATTCATGTCCCCAGCGGGACAGAGTGGGCGGGGTGAGATTTCATCTTGCTACTTGGAATGGCATTCAGTTTAAAATTTATGCATTATTTATTTCTGGAACTTTTTATTTAATATTTCAGACTGCAATTGACCTTGGGTAACTGAAACTGCAGACAGTGAAACCACAGATAAGGGTGCGTTACTGTATAAGCATATGGTGATATGTGATAAGGCCCAGCAGAAATTTCTGCTGCAGAGATGAGAAATGAATGGAGACACCAGAATTTGAGCAAAGCTGGAAGTCAAAGTTTCAGACCAAACAAGTGACAAGACCTCAATGAGCATCTTGAGCATGGAAGGCAGCCCTACAGAAGGCCACACTTTAGAATGGCCTTACTAGACGAAGGGTCATACCAGAAGATGAAGTTCCAAACCAAAATGGAATTGACCTCGCAAGTAATAAAGCTGCCTGACAATAGCAAAAACTGTAACACAGTTTTGAACATATAACTAAAAAAAAACTACCAGACATGAGAAATGAAAAGAAAATATTTCAAACTGAATATGTTTCGTGACTTGATAACATTTATGGAATGCAGCTAATGAGATGCTTAGAGTAAAACTAATATTTCTAAATGTGTATATTAGAAAACCATTTAAAAATCAATGATGTAGTTGCTTTCTTAAGAGTATAAAACAACAACCAATCAACCCCTCAAGAAAAGAAATAATAATGACAAGACCATAAATTAATGTAGAAAAAAAGTCACACAACAAAGAAAATTAATAAAGCCAAATAATCACTATCAAAAATAAAAGAAATAAATTCATTACAGATACTATATATATTAAAAGAAAGTTAAGAAAATATCATAAAGAAATCTTGTGCCAATACATTTGGCATCTTAGATGACATGCAAAAATATTTTGAACACTACAATATAATATAATGGACACAAGAAGAAATAGATTTGTGGATAGCTAATTTCTATTACATTTTAAATTAATAATAAATAATTTCATTCAGAATAAACCTTGAGATAGAAATGGTTTGATGGAAAATTATATCAAAAATTAAAGAAATGATAATTCTAATACACAAAATTCTTTTCAGAAAACAGGAGATGGAACACTCACAAGTTTTGAGTCCAACATAATGATGGTATAAAAAATTTCACTGATAGACTCATATAAAAAATTATACCACAAATTCTTTATAAATTTAGGTCATAAAAATCTAATTAAGTAGGATCACATTATATCTAGCAACAATTAAAATAATTTATCATGACCAAGTGAGTTTTATTGCTGGGAGGAAAGTTTAACTTAACATTTGAAAATAATCACATTAACAGAATAAAGATTAAAAAGAACACCTGTGATAATCTTAGGTTAAAAAAAAAATCACTTGACTCATAATCCAACAGCTATCCATGATTAAACTCTTGGCAAAATAAGAAAATAACTATAGTCCTTTAAACTGATCTTAAAAAGTCATTTAATTGTAAAATGCCAAACACTTTGTCTCTGTGATTAGGAAAAAACATTATGCCTGCAATCACCAAGGCAAGCAAAGGAAATAAAAGGCATGCAGTTTTAAAACAAAGAAGTAAAATTCACTTTGTCAGCAAAATACATTATCGTATACCAAGAAAACTTTAAAGAATCCTTAACTATGATAACTATGATAACTACTAAGTGACTTCACAAAGGTTGCAGGCTACAAAGTCAATATTCAAAAGTCAATTCTATTTCTATATGTTAACTGTAAACAATTTAAAATTAAATTAAAAAAAAAAACTTTTAAATACCAAGAATAAATTTAACAAAAGGCATGGAAGTCCCCTGAACTATAAAGCTTCAAAACACTTTTGAAAAACAAATTAAAGACTATGTAAATAATCCATGTTCATTGTTTTAAATTAATTCCCTATACATTGACTTATTGATTTAAAAAATCTTATTTAGATATGGGTAACTTTGTTGTAGAAACTGATAAATTGATCATAGATTTTTTTTAAAATGCAAAGACCTAGATTATCCAACCATTTTTGGAAAAGAAAAATGTAAATAGAGCACACATGCTTTTTGATTTGAACGATTAATCAGTAATCATGACAGAGTGATAGTGACACAAAGGTTGACAAGAGTTCAATGGAATAATATAATGTCAAAATATAGACCAACACATAGATCTGGTCAATTGATCTTAAACAAAGGCACCGTGACAATTCAAAGAAGAAAGGAAAGTTGTTTCAACATAATGCTGGAACAGCTGGATAAACATGTAGAAAAAAATGAACATCGATTCCCACCTCACACCATTTATAAACATAAATTTGAGATCAATCATGTTCCTAACATAAAAACTGAAACCACGGAGCATCTGGAAGAAATAACAGGAGAATATCTTAACAAGCTTGTGGTAGGAAAATATTTATTTAAGTGATTTGAAATATTTAAAGCCATATTTTAAAATTTTTATAGATTTCCCTCTATCAAATAAATACACTGCTCATAAAAAATGAATGTTAAAAAAATAAAAATTCAAGCTACAGACTGGGAGAACATATTCATAATATGTTATCTGAAAAAGATTCTGTGAGAAGAATACATGAAGAACTTATACAATCAGTAATGAAACTACAGACTTCATTTAAATAGATAAATATTTCAGTACAATTAACAAGACAACAGAAGATGTACACAATGCCAGTAAGTTTATGAAAAGTGCTAATTGAGAAATACTAGTGAAAGCCATAGGTGCTTGCTCATGAGGAAAACACGAAAATACCCCTTTAACACCCTGTATCAGATAGAATTAAAAAGATTAAATTTTTAGGAGAATATAAAGCAACTGAGATTCTCATGCATTGCTGTTGACAGTGTAACATGGTACAGCCACTTTGGAAAACTGGGATTGTCCTATAAATTTAAACATGAAAAAAGTTAATAATACACTAGTTTGACTCCCAGAAAAACATGAAAATATATGTCCTCAACAGATGCATACAACATTCTTTATGACAAAACAACATTCTTTATGACAAAAATGACTAGAAATACCTGAAATGCCCATCTAAAGAACAATGGATAAACATATTATTGGGTTGTTGGGAAAGTCATGACGTATTTTGTCTATGGTTTTCAAAGGTCATTTGTTTATATAAAGAACAAAAATCAATCAATGATGTATTGCCCATTTTGTTTGACAACCTTTTGCCATCTTTTAGTGAGCTTCATAATTCCTCGTTCATAGAAGGACTTATCTTTATTTGCGAAAAACTGACCAAGGTGCTGATTTACAGCCTCATCTGAATTGAACGTTATACCATGCAAGGAGTTTTGAAGAGAGTAAAACAAGTGGAAGTCTGACGGTGCAAAGTCAGGTGAGTATGGTGGGTATGGCAACACATCCCATCCAAGCTCCAGTAATTAACTTGTGTGTGGTCTCGCGTTGTCGCGATGGAACAAAACTCCTTTACAATTAACAAGCTCTGGATGTTTCTGGATGATGGATTCGTTTAAACTGTCCAACTGCTGACAGTACACATTCGAACTGATTGTTTGGAGCTCGAAAAACATGTCACCTTTAAAGTCCCATCACACTGAGAGCATAAACTTCCTCTGATGAATATCTGCTTTCCATGTCGTTTGAGGCGAATCATCATGTCAGGACCAAAACCGTTTGTGCACCACATTGTTGTAAACAATACAGTTCTCATCACCAGTTATCAGTCACTTCAAAAAAGGATTGTTTCCCTGATGTTTAATGAGCATATTGCAGATGTTTATATGTGCTGTCAAATGAACTTCTTTGAGTTCATGCAGAACCCAAATATCAAGCTTGCTTACATATCCCAGCTTCTTCAGGTGTTCATGAACTCTTGAATGATGGATGTTCAATGTTTCTGCAATCTCTTGTGTCATGTAATGTGGGTTTGACTTGATCAATGCCTTTATTTTGTCGTCATCAACCTCTGGTGGGTGTCTGACCGAGGAGCGTTTCTGAGATCAAAATCACCATCACAGAATTTTGTGAACTATCGTTGGCACTGATGTTCTTGTAGAGTATTGTCACCGTAAACTTTATGCAACTTTTCACAAGCTTGACGTGTGTTCTTCCCTTTATGGAAGTAAAACAGTAAAATATGGCAAAAATGCACAGTTTGGTCTTCCATCTTCAACTTGTTGTAAAATCTCCAAAACTCAACCAAATCGCTCAATTTTTTTTTTTTAGAATGAAGGTAGAACTGTCAGCTGTCAAATAACAGCAATCACATAGATCCAAATGACTCTAGTACTTCCAATAATGAACTAGTGCCATCTGTTGCAAACGTGCGTCATGAATTTTCCGACAACCCAATATATATATTCACAAAATAGGTGGTGTTTTGCTACAAAAAAAGAGTAAACTACAGATAGATACAACATATTTAAATGTCAAAAACACTATTTTGATAAAAAGAAACCAGGTACAAATATATGAAACCATTTACATGACATTCAGGAACAGTCAAAATTTATCCATGAAAAAATAATACACAAGAGTTGTCATTTATGGAAGGTTAAAATAACTGTAAGAGATCACAAGGAAAATTTTAGGCTAATGGAAATATGCAATACTTTGATAGAAGTGTTATATATATATTATTTTTTCTGAAATATATATATATATTCTGATATATATTTCAGAAAGTGCCTATTTTCAGGTAGATGTGATTCGTATTTGATTTTTAAAGATTTAACATTAATTTTATTTATTTTCTAGACTGAGATTACAATTGCATTAAAACATTTGTTGGATAATATATATTTTAAAATTTGATTTATAATTCTATTATATTTTTTTCTTGGAATGAAATACATATGTTTATAAAGTATAACTCATGCTTTCATAAAGTACAAGAACATTCAATGATAATCATTATAAAATTTTACCTAGTCATTTTTCAGTTTATGTTGTAGAAGTTGATAAGCTGATTATAAAATTTATTTGGAAATGAAAAGGACAAAGAAATAAAATATTTCAGTTTAAAAATCATGCGCTCCTCTTTAGTGTGGCTTATACAGTCTTCATTTTCTATGCTCTTTTCCCCTCTTTTTAAAAAAGAAATACTAATATTTAAAATTAAGACAAAGAGTGCTAATTTGCTTCACAAGCTTTTAGCACTGATAACCCTACCTTAGGAGCTAATGGATATTTTGTACGACTGTAAACATGCAAAGTTTTTATGTACATTGAAGATAAAAATGTCCTTTAGGTGAACATTAGATGTGTAGTCAAATAAACAAATCTATTTCTTGGATGGGAGATTTTTTTTAAATGTGGAGTCAAATTATTCATATTGAGTCCCAGATGCATTTTGTACATATATATATTTTTTTAACAACTTTCATGTATTAGACTCTGGCTTTATAATTTGAGGACATGCTAACTTTTTAAATTAGCATATTGCAATTATCTCAAATATCCTCATGAAAACTTTATAATTTTGTTTCTAAATCTTAATTTTATAAAAAGGAAAATGATAAATGTTAGCCCTTAGAAAAACATTCCCTTTGTTTTTAATATAATATAACAGATTTTTTTCTGGAGCACTTGATGGAATTGTTTTAGCTAAAGATCACCACATAAGTTAATAATGCTGAAAATGTGCTAGCATTGAAGGAAGACTGTTGGCTTAGTGTCTCATCATTAACAGTGTCTCATCATTATTTGGAGGTGATGTTATTCCACTTGTGAACAATGACCTTTAACAATTGATATATCTTTTATTTATTTATAAGTGAGTGCTATTCTAACAAGGAGAGTGAGCAAATGAAAACACATAAAATAAATTAAAATTATTACCATGTGTGTTATACATTTTAGAAAAAGTTCGGGGGCAATGGAACATCCTTATCACTTACTAGTTAATCTAAATTTTTTACTTTAGGTAAACAATACCTTTAAAAAATTGACATTATTTTATTTCTTTACTTGAAGACCCAGAAAAAAAGATAATTTATAAATCAAAAATGATTTTCAAAGAAAGAACCATTTTATATTTATTAGTAGGAAAGCTTTAACTTTTCTTAATACTAATTGGACTTTTTGAAGGGGAATTGAATATCTATCTTTCTCATTAAGGATTTTCATTTCCCTGTCAATCTCATGCCCCATTTGTGCCTGATACACCCTTAGGAAAATAAAATGTCTCTCATCAAATAGAAAAATAAAGACAAAATGCTTTATGATTATACATTCAAGTTACTATTTGAATTTTTTAAACATCACCCATCTTTTTGTTTAAAGGTTTCACTATTTTTTTTTAATGTAGAGAATACAGGAAGAATTATTGAAAAGAATACATTTTATTTCTTTATTTTAATTTTAAGAGAAAATTCAGATTGTTACTAGTAATACAAAATATGCTAAACAGTGGTAATAGTAAATACCATGTAAAATTTATTTATATCAGAATCTCAAAAAGAAAGCAAGTGCTTTCATCCTGAAGTTGGAAGATATACTCCAAACTCATGAATAATTTTGGTTATTCTGTAGGGGGCAGCAAAATCTAAACAAAGTATATATTGAAGGACTGCTGTTAGGAACCATAAGCAGCTGGTTTGCACTACGAGCAAGAGGTAGAATATACCTGAATTGCTGCAAAATTATCATCATGCTAATTAAAATTCTTTACATTAGCAACAGGGGCTGCTTGTATTCCCCTTTATCTAATCTTTTCTTTTATATACACAGCTACTGAAGCTGAACAAAACCAGTGAGATAAAATTAACACACAAATTGTTTTTCCTCCCTTTGGGCAGGAAAAATCCTGTTTACAAGGAAAATGATATTATATATAAATATTTATGAAAAACAACAGAGTCAACGAAATCATCAAGTTTTTTGTGTAAATTAGCAAAAATAACATGAAGTAGCATACTTGATACGTCTATGAACAGTTCCACGGTGTCCTAAAATAATACCTTTTTGGAAAATAGAACAGTTTGCTATCAATGATAATTTTAGATTGTGTCAGATGAAGAAACTGAAGACTTAACTAATATTGTAAATTAGTTCAATTTCCCTGTCCATCATATAATGCTTTTATTTCAGTATGTTGTCAAAAGATCTCTGTATTTTCTTCATCCTCACACAAGTTTTGTTAGGAAGGAATTAAGAAAGCAAAGGGATACATCATCTTCATTAGGATTCTAGGGGAAAAATTTAATCAGATCACAGTTGTAAGGGGAATGAGTTAAAGGGCAACATTTTTCATTTAATGAGATATCTACATCAACTTATAAAATCATGTGGTTTTTAAGACTAAAGAATTCAGAATTATATCTTTCAGAATTAAATTGCAAGTTTTATAAAACTTCGAAGTTGTAATTTTTGTGAAAAACTTAACATAAGTAGCTCCTGGATTGTACCCATATCTCATATTCTTTGGCTTTGCTTTTCAGCTATTGATTTTCTCCTAGATGTAATTAAACTAATAATGTGTGTGGTAGTTTCAGATATTGATCACAATAGTTCTTAAGTATATAATAAAATATGTATTTGGTAAATTAAAGTACACAATAATATGGAACATATGGAGGTGTATTTTTAAGATGTTAAAATGAAAATGAAATGAGATATTAAAATGTGAGAAACTCAAATAATACCAAATATAAATTAAAATTTTATTTATTTATTTTTTCTATTGGAAAGGTTGTATAAATATCTTAGTGTCTCTTTCTAAATTTTCAACACTAGTTCATTTTCTTTCTATTTGTAATTTCATATTCAAAATCTTTTTCCATTGGGACATTATATTCGTAAGAGGAATTTTATCCACGACCCATTGTCTGATTAAATTCCAGTGCTTATTTTCTAACATTATAAGAAAGTACAAGATTGAGAGATGAGTACAATTATTAAGCTGAGAAAGCAGATTGATTCATGTTGATTCTTTCTCCTACTATTTAAGACATTTTTTAGATCCAGTTTTAATTCTCATTCTATTAGTTCATTAATATTTAATATGATTTATTAATATTAGTAATAGCCTTTTTCTTAATATGACAGAACAAGTCACAGATAATATAGAAACCACACAAAATTTCCCTTTATATGGAAAATATTGTGCACCGTTTTGTAAAAATTATATTTCAAAGGAAATAAACTGTCATCATTGAAGGAAGTAAAATTTTCCCAGGTTATATTGATATATTTCAATGTGCAAGAGTGATTAGAATGGGTCTACCAGAATAAGGCTAGCTGTTATATTTTTAAAAGGATTGAACATGAAAGCAGAAGAACTCTGTTATATTATAGAAAAATGAATTGACTTTGATATAATTACAGTCTTATTTCTGAAGTTACATTTTTTAAATTTTATTTTATTGAAAATCTGCTTTCTGGGATCTATAAATTTGTCAGTAATTCATTAATCACATTTTCCTTGTAATCTATTTCAGCAATCAGAAGCTGCTTGCTAATAAAAATAATGTTTCACAGAGATGTTGTCAAAATGAGAAAAATAAGATCTCTGTGGGAACTTTTTTCATAAAGACAAATGCCAGATGTCCTTCACTATCCAGACACTCTCTAGCCAATCTCTTGCAATGAGGACATATAGATAAATTGTTATAATGGAATTGTTTTAAGGAAGCACTTTCTCTGGGTGGGTATCTGACCTTGCTGTTCTAACTGAGAAGTTGAGTAGATTTGTATACTGAGAGATACATGCTTTGATTTGAAAGTGTATATTCTTTTTATGTCCTTTGTCTTAAAAATTAAAACTATGTTTTCATTAATGACATGGAAAATAAATGCACATATGTGGGTGTGGGTGTGCATTTGTGTTATTTGCTTGTTTTTAGAATCCTTACTTAACAAAATACATACTTATAAGCTACTGGTAGTCTCCATTTGACTTAAAATCACATACAAATCATAATAATAGAACTTAGGACAAAATCTTCATGGGTTTCCACTGATACATACTTCCCCAACTCCCAGAATACTTTTTCCTAAAATAATACCCATTCCTTCTTTTCCTTTTCCCTCTGCCTTTCCAAAAATTTCAGAATGATTTCTGTTTGGCATAATGAGTACTATTTATTTTAATGTTCCTTTATTCATGAAATAAAGACTCACACCTTTTGACTTCCAGACTGGTGTTATTTCTGCTGAGCACTTAAGAAACAATTATTCAGAAAGTCATGCAATTTTTGTTATTCTCACATTAAAGTCTCAAAAAATGGCTTAGATAATTCTGAGTCTTACATCAGATAAAATACATTCTTTAGAATATACAATATATATTCAGCAATTTTCCATTTGTTTATGAAATTGCTACTAAAGTACCTTTTCAGTGGGCATGTTTTCTTAGTCATTTTCTACTGATGGGTGTTAATGGTGTGCTAGATTACATTAAACCACTTGCATCTATTCATTTTATAAGTTTCGCTCATTGGCTGGCTGAAGATAAGAATGCAGTAGATTAAATAATCATAGTGTTACCGTAAGCAGAAAGAGTATGGCCCAGGGAGAGAGAGGGGAGGAAGGGAAGTAGAAGATGAAGAGAGGCAAAGGAGGGAAGAAACAAAACACATTTAAGAAAAGTACAGCTACCAGACCAGCCAGAACTAGAGTTTGATGGTCAAGAGCAGACCCCGGATACCATCTTGTCACTCAAGGTGAATGTTAGCTAATTGTAATGGATTATGATATTATTAATGTTATGGGAAGGGAAAATCTCCACCTTCTGTGCTGCCATGACAGTTCCAACAAGAGCCAAATTAGGACAAAAATTCCTCCTCTTGAAGGAAGGAGTGGTCAGCGAGGACCCATGCGGGAATACCTATAGCACCACCTCTAAATCTTGAATATTTCCCACCCTCATTCTAATAAATTCCTAAACTTCTTTGTTCTTTGCAGCAGTGCTCTTCTCCTAGCCTGCCCACTCCCACCATCTTGGGAGTGTACTATTTCCTATTCTTTTAATAAATTCACCACTTGCTTGGCTTAATTCAGTGTGTTTTTGAATTCTTTCCTTGTTTTCTGGCAACAATAGAATAACAATTTAGTAGCTGTTTTCTATATAAATTGAACACATTGGATGGAATTCTAAAACCTATTTCAGCCACGTTTTTTAACAGATAAGAAAAGTGAGCATTTTAGAGACAGTGGGTATCCAGGATGACATAGCTATCTAGTTAAAGAACCAGAACCACATATTAAATCTCCTTTATCCCAGTCCAGTGTATTTGGAGAGCAGTGTAATTCACCTGATCACTGCTCAGGTATTTGAAGCTGAACAAGAACTAAATAAAATGACATTATATAGGGTCCACACTCAAATCTCTGATGTGTCATTCATCAATGTGACATTCTGTAGGTCACCCAACCTCAATCCTCATTTTCTTATTTAAAAAAAAAAAAGAGTGCCAGCTACTATGGAAAGCATTATGTAGGAGTCTCAAAAAATTAAAATTAGCACTACCGAATGATCCAGCAATCCCACTACCTCTGGGTATATATCCAAAGGAAATGAAACTAGGATATTGAAAAGATACCTGTACTCCTGTGTTTATTGCAGCCTTATTCACAACAGCCAAGATATGGAAACCACCTAAGTGTCTATAAAGATGTGATATGTATGCACACACAGGAGAATATTATTCAGCCATTAAAAAAGAAAGAAATCCTGCTATCTGTGACAACATGAATTGGCCTTGAGCACATTGTGCTAAGTGATGTAAGTCAGGCAGAGGAAGACAAATACTGCATGATATCACTTATATGTGGAATGTAAAAGAGCTGAAATCATAGAAACACAGAGTAGATTGGTGGTTACCAGGGCCTGGGAGTGGTGTGGAGGAAATGGGAGATATTGGTCAAAGGGTAGAAACTTCCAGTTAGAAGATGAATAACTTCTGGAAAGCTAATGTGCAGCATTGTGACCGCAGTTAACAATACTGTACTATATACTTTGAGGTTGTTAAGAGACTGTATCTTACATGTTATCACAACAACAACAAAAATAGTGGTAATTATGTAATGTAATTGAGGGTTAGCTAACACTATGGTGGTAATCATATTGCAATATATGTGTATTAAATCAACATGTTGTACACGTTAAACTTACACAATGCTATAGGTCAGTTATATCTCAATTATAAAAAAAAGTAAGCAATAGTATCTACCTAATAATACATGTAAAGCTTTCAGCACAGTGATTTCACAGTGCCTGGTAAATATGCCCAGAATCTTTTAATTACCATTACTCCACCTATTGGTGATATTACTAATTTTAGCCTGATTTACATAATCTGGAATAATTACTCTCTTCAAATAAAACACAACTCTAGTACTTAATTTTAAATCTAAACCTAGGAAATCCCATTTCTTCCTATATACGCACACTCTTCACTATGGGTATACATGATTATGTATATATGGTTGCGTAAAATAAGACAATTTGGAGAATATAATCAATAATGTTGTAAATATTTTTTAGGGGCCGGATGGTCTCATGTCTTGTTAGGGAGACCACTTCATGGATGGTATAGACGCCTGACCACTGCACTGTACATCTGAAGCTGCCGCTGAATAATATTATATGTCAACTATAATTTAATACATATATAGTCATGGGATGTGGAGTATAGTGTGGGAATAGAGTCAATGGAATTGTAACAGATATGTATGATAATTGTCACTGTGTGAGGGGTAAAAAGGATAAGTATTGCATTGTTTTGTACACCTGAAACTAATAAAAAAAAATCCAAAACAATACCATTACAACATAAAAAATAAAAAAATAAGCCCACACCAAAACTTTAGGATTAAATTTGTTTTCAGTCTTTAACGCTAAACTAAAATACTCAGTTTCTCTACAGAATTACCAATGAAATTTTTAGAATTGTTAGTTTAAACTGTCTCCATTATATGTACTGTCCCTTGAGCTATCACTTTTGATGATGCTTTTTTCACAGGGGTCTCTATGTGTAGTAATAGTTTGAGAAGAAAAACTTCTGTGAGAAGCCCTTTAGTGATCATGGGTAGGTTTCAAAAGCTGGCAAGTTAGATAAATGTCACTTATTCTATTTTCAGATTTCTTCCATCATTGGAATAATTTGTGTCTTTAATTTGTGGTCCCTAGAGATCTGTGAAACTCCATTTGAATTAGGTGCTGTCAAAATCATTAAATTTGTCAAGAATTCGAATTCTTTGCAATTCAATATTAAATTTTACCTGTCATTTAAAAAAAAATACTGAAGATAATTTCCCCCGAATGGGGGTGGAAATGTCAAAAACTTCTCAGCTCTCACATTTTTAACACTAGATTAATGAGTGTTGATCAATAATCTTATATCAGGTCATCTTTCCTCCATGAAGTGCCATCTAGAAATAAAAATATTCTGGAACACTATATAATTTTTTTGTAAATATTCTGCATCTAAGAAAGGGTCCACTCTTTGAGTGGGGGACTAAGAAGGTATCTGGTATTGGATGGACTTTCTAGCAGCAAATGATAAAATTATATGCAGAAAAGAGGAGCAGGTGATCATTTATGTAAGATTGCAATCTGGTATTTTAGGAGACTCCAAATAGCATTCTAAAAATTTTCTGTAATGAAGATCTAAAAGTATGACAGGAAATTCAAACTTCTAATCTTAGGTTCAGAAATCCCACTCCTGTCTTTCAACTTCTCCTACCCCTCTTCTCCAACATACCTTTCTATCTAATCAAAATAGAAAAATTCTCAGCTCCAGCTGGATCCACTTTTTCTTCCTAGGTTGTGAGGTAGAGCTATTAATATTTTTTTGTTTTTAAATAATGACATTAGCGTTTTATTTTTTTATCTCAGCTGTGATTCAGGACAATTGCACATTTCATGTACTTTTCCTAATCATATCCCTTTCTACCCTCAGCAGTGCTTATCTAAATATTTGCTTTTTAATTCAGGTTCTCAAATCCAATGCTACTTGAACTGTGCTTGGCAGAAGAGAAGTCTGTGAGCTCTTTGCCACCATGTACCATAGAGGCAGCAATCACAAGTATTTAGAAACCTTTATAGCAATTTGGCACAGTAATTTTATGTGAAATAAATGTAATACTAATGTAAAATTGGATGACTGCATTTTGTATATTTAGTTTTCTCATTTAATTTTTTAGTAATTCACTTTTTATTGTGTTTTGTATAAGTTTTAGTTTGCACTATATTAGTTTTGTTTGTTTGTTTGTTTTTCTTTCAAAATAATTTCATCACCATAGATATTTTGAAAACTTTATTCTAATTCATCTCTAGCTTATGGACTCTCAAATAATGACAAGGATGCTTTTGTGTTTGTTTTGTTTTTTTACTTCACAATAAAATAGAAGCCTACATGTGAAAACTTCAATGAAGTTCATCAATAAGCTATGTTGAGTTTAACTTTTTTCTGGACTTGAGAGCCTTGAGCCAAATTTGTAGATAAAATTTATGGTCTCACTATTGTGATTAGAGAAAGGCTGGTTCAAATTTTATGTCCAAGGTCCAGTGGAAAAGAAGGCAAAGTGAATTGAGGTTGAAAGAAACCACATTTGTCCTTTTTTTAAAAAATATTTTTATTAAATTTATTGGGGTCATATTGGTTAGTAAAATTATATAGATTTTAAGTGTACATTTCTATAATACATAATCTATATATTGCATTGTGTATTCACCACCCAGAATCAGTTCTCCTTCCATCACCATTTATATGACCCCCTTTTCCCTCTTCTACCATCCTCCCTGCCCCAACATTCTCCTCCCTCCATCCCTCCTCCCCCCTTATCCTATTTAGTGGTAACCACTAAACTGTTGTCTGTGTCTATGAGTTTTTGTTTCTTTGTTTGTTTGTCTTATTCCTTTGTTGCTTTCAGTTTTATATCTCACATGTGAGTGAAGTCATATGGTTCTTGACTTTTTCTGTCTGACTTACTTCACTTAGCATGATAATCTCAAGATCTATCCATGCTGCTGTAAATGGCACTATTTCATCTTTTCTTATGGCAGACTAGTACTCCATTGTGTATATGTACCACATCTTCTTTATCCAATCATCTATCAAAGGACACTTTGATTGTTTCCATGTTTTAGCCACCATGAACAATGTTGCAATGAACATAGGGGTACATGTATCTTTACAGATAAATGTTTTCAGATTTTTGGGGTAGATATCCAGATGAGGCATTGCTGGGTCATATGTTAATTCTATTCTTAAGTTTTTGAGGAACCTCTATACTGTTTTCCATAGTGGCTATGTCAATTTACATTTCCACCCACAGCGTATGGGGGTTCCTGTTTCTCCACAACCTCTCCAACACTTGTTATTACTTGTCTTGTTGAAATAGCCATTCTAACATTTTTTTTTCTTAAGTTATGAGGTGGAGCTAGCTCAGGCAACTGTCCCAGACATTCTCAAATGCAGTAATTCTAGGCATTTTTTTTTAAAACCCTAGCCTACCAGTGTATGATAATATATAGCATGCCCATCATCCCAGGCTAAAAACAAGAGATTTTGTAGCTGCCCTCTATTTCTCCTTTCTATTCCCTACCACAAATAGGCCCCCTGGTCCAAATTACTTTTTAACTGTTTTTCTTATCTCTTTCCTTCTCTCCAGCTTCAGTCCAAACTCTTACCATTTCTCACTTAGAGAATTGCCATATGCTCAACTTGTCTCATTACTATTATCTTGTGTGTTTTCTTTTAAAAAACATCAGAAAGCAAATGTCTCTGCCTGATTTCCTAGCATTATGCAGCTTACTAAAATGACTGATTTCTGCTTCTTAAACGATCACTAAAGATGATTGTATCAAGGGCTGTAAAAGTCAGAACAAGACACCCTGCATATTTTTGGAAGCTTTTAAATGCAGTTTAGTGTCAACGTGGCATCAAGACTTATACACTAATACTGTGACATCAGTGACAGCTTTACATCTTATACTAAATGATAGGTTGAAAGGTACCAAGTGCTTTTAAACCTTTATTTTGAATTGCTGAGGAAAGCAGAATTCTGTGACAGTTTCAGCTCTGTAATCATTCTTGGGAAGTTGTTTGACTATAGAAAGGGATTTAATCTCTCTCTCTCTCTCTCTCTCTCTCTCTCTCTCTCTCTTTCTCTCTCTCTCTCTCTCTCATTAAGAATTATGTAAATGAAATGCAAGGAGCTTGCATTAAATCTGTATGTTGCTTTGGACAACATGGATGGATCTTGAGATTATTATGCTAAGGAAAATAAGTCAGACAGAAAAAGTCAAGAACCATATGATTTCACTGATATGTGGTATATAAAACTGAAAACAACAAAGGAACAAGACAAACAAATGAAGAAACAAACACTCATAGACACAGACAATAGTTTAGTGATTACCAGAGGTAAGGGAGAGGGGGTGGTAGATGAGGGTAAAGGGATCAAATATATGGTGATAGAAAGAGAACTGACTCTGGGTAATGAACACACAATGTGATATACAGATGCTGTATTACAGAATTGTACACCTGAAACCTATGTAACTTTACTTACAATGTAACCCCGATAAACTTTAATTAAATAAAAAAAAGAAATGCAAGGAAGTCCTAGGATACCTTATTCCAGTGTAAATTTGGTCGATACTATATGCAATTTTTATTTTGCTTAATGACTCTTAGTAATAGATTGATTGCTCTATCTTATTTTAAATTACCATCTGCAATATATCCACTTAAGAGCTACGAAGTTCTTTAGGTGAAAGACAAACCATTTCTGTATTCTACTAGCCTATAATCATCAAGGGTCAAAGACTAAAATGACAATGTGAGTGGAGAGGTAGGACGGGGATTTGATTCAGGACATGTAAACTGATGGTTCTCACTAGCTACAGAGTATCCTTAGCATTGTTCAAAAGTATATGCTATAGTGGATTACATACTGGAAAACCTGAAACCATTATTTATGTAGTGTTTATTGGTTTTAAATCATAAAGTTTGACTTATTTTTTGACAATGTGAATTGAATAGATATTTTTATTCCAAACTCTTATGAAAAATATAAATAGCCTGAACCTTACTTTTATATTTATGTAAAAATGTTTTCCATTTTTTACTTTAAAATGTCTTTCCTTTTGTTCACATTTTGAGAAATGGATTAAAGTAAGAGATTAGACAGAATTTCTGAGCTGTTACTGACAAGTTTCAGTGAAACTGTCTACCCAAAACAGTGGCCTGGGCTAAAATATGAGAAGCTTCTTCTGGTCCTGGTATGTCATTCATATAACATATATTTCAGTTGTGTACCATGGTTTAATTTTAAGTATGAAAAATATTTTACTATTTTAAATTAAAGAGTGTCTTAAATAGATACAGTATTTCAATAGTGTGTAGAATTTTATGAAGAAATGCAGAAAATGAACATAGGGGTACATATATCTTTTTATTTTAGATTTTTTTTATTGGGGAATTGGGGGATGGGAACAGCGCTGGGGAATTTGGGGAAGGGGAACAGACAAGTTGCTGTCTTTTTGTTCTTCAGTCTAGTTGTGGAGGATGTTGCTTCACTGGCCCAAGTTGGCACCATCATTGTGCTCTTCCCCAGCGAGGCAGATCAGTCACCGGCTTCTGGACGGCCGCTCACTGCGGCTGCTGGCCACTCTCTCTGGCTGCTGGCTACTCACGGTAGCCCATGGCAACCCACTGCAGCAGGGGCTGCAGCCTAGCCATCACCATAGACTCATGGCAGCCCAGCTCCAGGTTGAGCTGTTGTCCAGCATCTTAGCTGTAGAGGGCAGTGTCACTGGCCCTGATATGTGGGATCCCAACCAGGGCCCTCTGGCGTCCCAAGCCAGTTCTTAACCATCGTGCCACTCAGCCAGTCCAGGGGTACATATATCTTATGGATAAATGTTTTCATATATTTTTGGGTAGAGATACCCAGGAGTGGGATTGCTGGGTAATTCTCTTCTTAATTTTTTTGAGGAGCCTCCTTACTGTTTTCCATAGTGGCTGTACTAATTTGCATTCTCACCATCAGTATATGAGGGTTCCTTTTCCTTCACAGCCTCTGCAACACTTGTTATTTCTTGTCTTGTTGGTAACAGCCATTCTAACAGGTGTGAAGTGATATCCCAATGTGATTTTGATTTGCATTTCTGAATAGCTAGTGAAGTTGAGCATGTTTTCATTATCTGTTTGTAATTTATATGTTTTCTTGGGAAAAGTGTCTGTTCAGGTCCTCTGCCCGTTTTTAAATTGGATCATTTTATTGTTATTGAGTTGTATGAGTTCTTTATATATTTTAGATATTAGCCCCTTATCAAAGATGTTGTTTGTAAATATCTTCTTCCATTTGATTGGTTGCCTCTTTGTTTTGTTGGTTTCTTTTGCTCTGCAGAAGCTTTTTAGTTTGATTTTGTCCCATCCATTTATTTTTGCTTTTACTTCCCTTGCCCTTGAGGTTAAATTCATAAAATCCTCTCTAAGACCAAGGTCCACTAACCCAGTGTAAATCAACTTCCAGAAGCAAATATGTCCCTACATGTATGGTTTCACATAGTCTAACAATTTGGTGTCTGTGAACGTATGTCTGCCCAACTCTGCCCAAGATGCTAATATTCCCTAGGGCAGGAACTACATTTTATTGATCTGGGTAAAGGTTGAGCATTAGTGTATTTTCCAGAGTTTCACAGTTAAAACTAATGTTCAGTTAGAATGGACATAGGAAGTCATAAATGATACTACCTGATATTTTATCTGTTTTAGAGGCTCCCATCTCAATAAATGAGACTGGGAGCTCCAGAGTTCTTATAATGATTTTGTTCACTGGCAGAGTGATATTGGTGACAGAGGAAAAGCAGTAATATATCTGGCAACTTGTCAAGTGATGATATAAATATACTTAAATTTCAGTCACTGCCCTCATTGAGTTTACAGTCTATTTGAAGATAGTGGTCTTATGAAAAAGTAAAAAATTGTGAGAAGAGTTATGACAGGGATGTATACAAAGTACAATGTATAAAATTAGAAACTTGCCAGGTAAAGAAAAGAAGAGAATAAAATTTTTAGGAAGAAAGGATAGCATGTATAATAGAGGCAAAATAAAGTATGTTTTAAATGACCATGGATTAGTGTGGATGAAGCATAAAGTAGAATATGGAATAGTGACAGGAGGTCAAGTTGGCGAGGTTGACTTGAGCCAGGTAGTGGGATTTGGATTCTACTACAGTAGTTAAACCAGAATGAGGAAATAATATGTTTTCCAATAAAATCAGCATACAAAATTTTTTTAAACTTTGTTTTTTAATATTTATTTGAAATGTCAACAATGTAAAAAAAACACATATTTTAATCTTACTTAATGAAATATGTTGAATTGGCATATATCAAACACTATTTAATAAAGCATTCTCACTTGAACTCATGGCTTACATTTATTTCAAGTTTTCCAACCAACTTGAAATTATACAGATTGTATAAAACATTGTAAAATTGTTTATCAATAAATTCTTAGTTTAATAGATAGTAGGAATTATCAAAGATAAAAAAATATATTTCTGGCATTGCATAAGGAGTCTGTAAATGTTCTAATAAATGCTTGTCATATTAATTTAAATGATTATATTTACTCACATTTTAACTTGCCGAGAATGGGTGTGACTAAAGACTACAAATAAATAAGAAAATTTTGAAAAAAAAAAGAAAAGTTTGAAGAGGAAATAAAAAATGTTTTCCCTCATTGTGATTCTGTAAGCTAGTGTTCTGCATTTTTAAGATGAGGTTTACTAAATTGTGTTAATTTTCAATAGAGCAAGGCCTGGTAATGGCCTTTCAACACATATAATACAATTTATATATAAATGGTCTACCCTATACATAAGTGGCTATATCTACATAATACACATAAAAAAACATATTCAAAAACACACAATTATTTGAAATCATCAAACAACCTTGATGTAAAAAGAAACTGAATTGTTAGTCATCTTGTTTTCTCCAACTGATAAGTTGGAAGTAGTATGTACTTCAAAGTAGTAATGTTAAATTTATAAAGTAATAAAATATAGGTAAATTGATAGGGAGTGGGGGTACTGTGTACTCTGAGGAAGAATCTCATAAAAAATGGAAATTATTATTTATATGAAAGAAGAATTACATGTAGTCCAAGTCTTAGCTATTGATAGTAAAGGAAGGTAACTTGACAACGGTTCTAAACAAATACACACACACACACACACACACACGTATACACATCTACACAAATATGAACCTCATCCAGGGGCCTTGTCATATTTCTCAAATTACATTTAAAATTTTTAAATATTGAAAGATATATTTTAAACTTATCCATGTGGAAAACTTTAGTGTTTTTCCCCAAGTCTTGAACTTCCAATATGGAGTCTTCTATGCCTATATCTTTTACATTTAAAGGAAAAAAGGAAGGAAAGAAGGAAGGAAGGAAAGAAGGAAGGGAGGAAGGAAGAAAGGAAGGAAGGAAGGAAGGAAGGAAGGAAGGNGCATTAGGTAGATTTAACCAGAGCTCTCTTCACCCCAAATCATTGTGTAACCAAAACCTGACTTGAGAGCCCATTGGATTCAATGAAAGGAAGAAAGGAAGGAAAGAAGGAAGGGAGGAAGGAAGGGAGGAAGGAAGGAAGGGAGGGAGGAAGGAAGGAAGAAAGGAAGGAAGAAAGGAAGGAAGGAAGGAAGGGAGGAAGGGCCAGGCACTGGGTGATGATGGGACAACTCATGGATTATTCAAATTAAAGCCTAACATCTTAACCCATAAAAAGTTATCATTTCTTTCCATGAAATAATTTAAAATTTATATGAAACTAAATTCTACTAAATAGAAATTTTGCAAGAAAAAAACCAACCCAGATTCTGAATTTTAAATTAGTAATAGAATTATGGATGATTTGATCTTGTTATTGACAGTTTTGAATCACAAATGAGAAAAAATGCTACTTTATGTTTTTAGAAATGAGATTAAATTTTATTTTTAAGTATTTTTGAAAAAAATGTTACTTTAACATGAATACAAAAATGAAATTTTGAGTTGTTGTAATTTAAATATTTCAATGAATATATCCCTATGTGTAATAAGGTGAAGCAAACACACATGCACATATACATACAACCAGTTCAAAAATAAAAGCATGATATTGCCGTGTGTATATGTGTGTTTGTGTGTGTGTGTTGTGTGTGGCATAAAAGAGAAAGGAAGATAAATTAATTCAAGGGTCATTTATAAAATATATTTTATGAAAATATCAATTTTATAATACATGTAAGGTATGGGTGCACATTTTCTTCCATCTCTGAGATACCCTTCCCTCATCTTTCCTCATGGCATGACCATTTTCATTATTTTTATGTCTACTTAAATATTCCCTTTTCAGAGTCCTTCTCTGTTTAAAGTAGTATGTCTAATCACTTACCCAGCTTTGTTTTTCTTCACATCACTAACAACCACTGAAACTATATTTAATTTGTTTTTACTCTAAGTCCTTCTCAATTAAACTGCAAGCTCAAGGTAGACAGGGTCTATCTTTTTTAAAAATGTGATGTCAACAAACTTGCAATGAGTTGTAAATAAGTCCTAGAGATCCAATGCATGGTAGAGTGAGCATAGACAAAAATATATTATGATAATCATCAAACTTGTTAAGAGACTAGACCACAATTTTCCAGCCAGTTAAAATAAATAATAATCATGTAACATGATAGAGGTGCTAATTATCATTACAATGACAATATGTTACAATATATAAATGTATCAAATCAACATGTTGTACACCTCAAATTTACACTGTTATATGACAAATATTTTTCAATAAAAAATAAGAATCTCACAGGAGGTAGATGCTCAATTAACATTAGATGATGGATTAAATAGTGAATTAACTGAGGGATTACTTTAGAAGAATATACTAACCAGGATATTGATTTGATTCCAGGACATATTCACCTTGAATGCAAGAGACTTTCTTGTTTTGTTATTAGTAAACTATGTAAGCTTTATAAACTTAGTTTCTTTGTCCTGGTTTTCTCATTTTATCAGGAGGATTTAAATTTTTTATTGTGTTTACTCTATAATAGAATATCTCTCTAAAATTAATGAGGTATACAAAACCGAGAAAGCTGGAATCCTGAATTCTAATCCTAGCTTTGCCACTTACTAGTTCTTCCAAGTGTAAAATGAAGATTATTAGACCTACTTAATTGGATTAGAAAAACACATAATCATAATGCCTAATCTTGGTATATACTCTCCACATATACAGAGGGTGCCCCAAAAAATGTATACACATTTTGAGAAAGGAAAACTGTATTAAAATTGTAATACTTAATATGTATACCAATAACAAAAGATGAATACAAGTCATGTTTGACTTCTGCAATTACAAGAGGTGCTCAAAGTGGTTACCATCAGTGTCCAGACACTTCTGATTATGGCAAACTACTGCTTGAGGAACGTTGACCAAAGTGCTTACTTGTACACATTCTTTGGCACCCCGGTATTATTGTTTTGCTTTTTAAGGTAATTTCTAGCTCCAATAGTTAATAATTTAATTATTATGTAATTCTAGTGATAATGTAAGCATGAGAAACTGGGGCATCATCAAGCCATGCCATTTTGGAAGCTTTAATCTCTGGGGACTGGACAGTACTCAAGACCCCATAGGCCAGGTTATAATCTCAAATAATTAAGACACCATACACAGATGTACTTAAGTGCAATACTCCTTACATCTTCTTAAAATCAAACTTGGTGGTGATGTGCATCTCTGGAGACAACTAATCCAGAATGAGTCTGAGCCTGGCTTTTAATGCTGACTGTAATTCAGAATGACTAGAAAAATGCAGCATTGGATTATACTGGCTGGTAACATGTGACTACTGAGCTGTCATTAAATTAGCAGTGAGGTGCGGTGACAGGTGTATTGGAGCTATAAGCAATATCAAATATATCCAGGGCATTATGCAATAATAAAGCAGTAAAATGGTCTTCTCTCTGAATGTAATATTCACTTCTGCCTAGAATCAGAAAATATACACATGTGGATTTCAGCATACTGACAATGACATGACAGAAGTTGGTTAAGTTTGTGCTAAGGCAGCCCCTGGCATGACTCTAAATTTAGTCATCTCTGACTGCCAAATACTGCTGATAAAGCTCTCAACTTAGTTTGCATAGCAATCCAAACATTATTGCAGAAGCAACTTCTAACTAGGTATTTAAACCCAGATTCGCCAACATGAACTTTCCTGTTGTCGTCAATTTGTAAATGTAACATGGTTAAAATTAATTCTAAGTTCATGTGTGTGTGCTGCTAAAACAAACAAAAAACAACACGTATCTCTTATTTTAACAATGCATTCCATATTGGAATTAGAGATAAAGTTGAAAAATATCAGATACATTTAAAGGAATTCTCTTTGGTGATAGGTTCCAAAGGACCAATATGCAATAGTGTATCTGGCTTCCCACAAGAGCATCTCCTGTCCAGTTCACATCAGTTCAATTAAGTATTCAACTTTCCTCGATATTTAATATAAAATGTTCCTTTGAGTTAATGAAGTGTTGTGATTGACAAGTATTTTTGTTTCCCCTCAATTCCTGGGCACATGGTCACAGTGTCTTTCCCCTTAACATCAGATGTGCCATATAACTTACTTTGGCAATGAAATAGGAGCACAAGTGATGTGTGTCATTCCTGGGTTACATCTTTGCGGGCCAGAGTACCACTCACCACACATTTTCTTTCCTGCTCTTTTAAAAATGCTTTCTGTCACTATATATTTGTTTTCATATTATAGAAATTAATAAAAATCTTATCACATCATATGTACTCTTTTATCTGGCTTCCTTCATTCTGCATATTTTGAAATCTATTCATTTTGTTGAATATCTAAACAGTTAATTTTTTTAAATTTTTGAGTAGTAGTCCAATGGTGTAGATATAGCACCAGATGTTTACCTACTCACTTGTTGATTATCATTGACATTGGGTCATTTATAATTTTTTCTATTAAAAATAACTTTTATAAACATTCATGTAGAAGTCTTTGCATGGACATATGCTTTCATTTGTCTTGAATAAATACCTAACAAACTATCAATCTATTTTTCAAAGTGGTTGTACATTGCAGCCAACAGTGCATGAGAGCTTCAGTTCTTCCATATCCTCACCAAAAATCATGCTAATATGTGCTTTTAATTTGCATTCCCCTAATGATTAGTAATGTTAAGTATATTTCCAGGTGCTTATTTGTCATCTGCATATCTTCTATGGTGAAGTGTCTGTCCTAATATTCTCCTATTTTTTAAGTTGGTTGTTTGATTTCTTATTATTTATTGGGTTGTTGGAAAAGTCATGATGCATTTTTGCGACAAAAAGCATAGAAAAAATACATCATGACTTTCCCGACAACCCAATAGTTTGCAAGCTCCTTAGATATTCTGGATGCAAGTTCTTTATTTGATACATGATTTGCAAATATTGCATTCTAATCTGTGAGTTGTCTTTTATTCCTCATAACTGTGAATTTTTAAGAGCAGAAACTATTTTAATTTTGAAGATATTGCATTTATTAATTTCTCTTTTATGGGTTATGCTTTTGGTGGTATATTTAAAATTTTTTTACTAAGTCCAGTAACAAAGATTTTAATCCTATTTTTTCCCAAGATGTTTTACATAGAATTATGTTCCTTTTGCGTTAACTTTTGTTTACAACAAAAGATATATATCAAGATTGGGGTACTTTTGCATATAAATATCCAATTGCTGTAGGATAAATTATTGAAAAAAACTATTCTTTATTCAATGTCATGCTTTTGAACATTTATTAAAAATTAGTTATCTTTATGTGTGAGTTTATTGCTTGACTATTTCATTGATTTCTCTATCTTTATGAAAGTATCGCATGGTCTTGATTACTGTAGCTTTATAATATCTTTTGAAAACATTAATCCTGTGATTTTGTTCTTATTTTCAGGATTGTTTTGAATAGTAACATACATTTGCAATTTCATGTGAATTTTAAAACCAGCTTGTTTTATTTACAAAAAAATTATGCTAGGATCCTGAATGGAATTGTATTAAATCTACAGACCAATGTGGGAATAATTGACAACTTAAATATATTGAGTCTTCCTACACATTAACTCACAATTATCTCTTCACTTATTTTTATTTATTATTTTGATAATGTTTTATTTATTTTTGAAGTTTAATTGGGGAGCTTTTTGTATTTTAAATTCCCCACTTACTTACAAAACATATGAAGTAAAGTTATGACAACTGTTTTAAAGTACTTTCCCTCTAATTCTAACTAATGTATCACTTCTGGGGTACCTTCACTTGTTTGATTATCTACCTAATTATGGACCATATTTCCCTGTTTCTTTGCATGCCTGGTCATCTTAGATTTTATGCCAGACGTAAATTTTATCTCATTGTGTATTGGATATTTTCATATTCCTGTAAATGTTCTGGATCTTTGTTCTGGGATTCATTGAAATTATTAAGACACAGATTGTTTGTAAAGTTACATAACTTTACTAACAATTGTCATCCCAATAAACTTTAATTAAAAAAAATAAGACACAGCTTGTTCCTTTCAGGTCTTGATTTTATAATTGGTTAGGTAGCTGCAGAATAGTGCTCAGGCAGCAAATTATTTCCCATTCATGAAATATAGCCTTCCTGAGTTTTCAACCTGTTGTCTCATAAATTATGAATTTTCTAGACTTACGGGTAGGAACACACACTTTTCCCGGCTCTAGTGAGCACCAGGCACTTTTCTATCTAATCCTTTTGGATAGTTCTTCACCCAGCCTCAGGTAACTTTCTCACCTGTATACATTGATCAGTCTTCTGCTGACTACTTAGGGGGCCTTCTAAAACTCTGGGATTTTATCTCTGTGCACCTTTCTCCTCTGTGGTACTCTGTGCTGCAAACTCTAGCTGCTTAAACTCTCCTGGAACTTTCAGCTCCATCTCCTCAACTCTTAGAATCTGTCAAGCTCCTATTTGCATTTTGTGAGAATACTCTTTCTAAAATGTGAAAATGAGACTGTCATTTCCCCACTTGAAATCTATTTTATATGGCTTAGTATAACCTTTAGGAGACCTCATGATTAGGTTTTTGCCTACTCCTTCAATCTTATACTGCTACACTCTGACACATAGAGCAAAGGAACCTAACCACTGCTCATGGTACAATCTCCCTAGGTGGATTTTTATGTAATTTGTTATTTTTATATATTTTTAGACTTACAGAAATGTTGCAAAAAATAGAGACATTTCCCATATTTCCTTCGCCAAACTTTTCTTAATTTTAACACCTTACATAACCATAGTAGAGTCATCCATACCAGGAAATTAACACTGGCACGATGCTACTAAGCTACTGACCTTATTCAGATTTGACCAGGTTTTCCACTAAAGTCCTTTTCTCTGTTACAAGTTCCTTGCATTTAGCTATTATTTCTCCTTTTTTTGTTGTTTTTGTTTTTGTTTTAAACAGTAATCAGGTCTTTACTTTCATGACTTTGCCACTTTTGAAAAGTATTAGCCAGTTATTTGGAAAATGTCTCCTTAATTGATTTTCATTGCTATTTTCTCATTTTTAAGATAAGATTGTACCTTTTGGAAGAGACTACTACAAAAATATAGTATGGTTTTTTTTTTAGGGTATTGTATCAGAAACTTCATGATGTCAAAATAATTTAAAACTGGTGATATTAGCTTTGTTCGCTTGCTTAAGGTGGCATCTGCCAGGTTTATGCATTTTAAGGTTACTGTTTTTCTCTTTATAATTAATATATATGTTCGGGTAGATACTTTGGGACTAAGCAAATATCCTGTTTCCTTTCAAACCTCCACCCAGTAATTTCAACAACTTTTGGTGGCTCTTGCATGCAACAATTATTACTATGGTGTTTGCCTAAAGTTGGTTTCCTCTTTCCTTTTAAAATTTTGAATTGTAGTTCTGTAGAACTCTTCCTTTTCCCCCATTTATTTATTACATACTCATTTGCATCAGTATGAATTACTTATGGATATTTAATTCTATGGATTTTTATCCAACACTATTATTTTATTGTTTAAATTGTTTGGCCATTAGGTTCCACTTTAGGCTGACTCGTGTCCTTTTTCCATGCATCTATTCTTCCATAAGAACTTTCTTACTTTCTGGCACCTGAAGATGTTTTAGGCTCATGCTCCTTTTTCCTTGCCCCAGTCCTGGACTCAGCCATTTATTTAAACATAGAACCTAAGTTTCTTCTTAGGTTCTAAATGTCTTCTTAACTTTTGTCTTGTTGTTGTTGTGGGGTCTTTTTGTTGATGTTTTGTGTTTTTAATTGGAGAATCGTGTTTAGATAAAAAGATTTCAGTGCTAATTGTGCTCATTGCTACTGAGATACTATTAATACCAACTCTTGTAAGGCGACAGAGCTAGAAAATACATATATGTATACTAATCCATGAATACACACACACCTAAATATCAGCATCTATATTTAATCTAACAGCCTTCTATCTAATCTTTCACCATGAGTTCATACTGACACTTTTAATTCCATCACTTCAGCTTTTCCTTTACTTATGTACAACTTCTTTCTCAGTTAGATAATTGTCTTTTATTATCATTGTCTATATCTATATATTTGTTTAATGCTAGCATATAAATATTTTCAGAAATGCTTAATCACTCCCTGGATAGCTATTTAAATAATTTTTATATAGATTACAGTATTTACTGATGGGATCTTTACTTTTAAAAAATAACTTAGGTTAAATGTTGTCTTCTCCATTTCTTTCGGCATGGTTATATTATTAATTAATAGTACAATTAGGTAAATGTTTTACTCTTGTATTCTGCTTTAGTTTCTCACCATATCCTGGTAGGTTTTAATTATGTGTTAATAGTCAGAGATATTCAAAGGATATACTCGATGAAATGTCACTGCCTCCTCATCCCTACTACTCATCTTTTTTTTTTTTTTCTTTTTCCAACCTATTCCACCCACTCCCTACAGGTAGTCAGTATCATCTTTCTAAAATATTCTCCATTTCAGCTCTTTCATTTACCTGGATCTTTCTCATCATTTACAGTAATTGTTTTTATTTTGAAGGTGCCTAGAACCATGCTAAAGATTTTATAAGTACCACTTGGATCCTCATAAAAACCCTATAAAAAAGGTGATATTCTTATCCAAATTTTATAGGAAACAAAAGCTTAAAATGCAAAATAAATTGTCATTAGCGACACAGGTATTTAAATGGCTAGCACAAGGTTTATTTGATTCAGATCGGTTTGATTCAAATCTCTCAAATATTTTTCCAGACCCAAAGATGTTGCTACATTGAAGTCTTTAATGGCTTACCAGGGCAGTGTAAACTAAATCTCAGTAATAAAACAATTTTTCCAGAGCAATTGTGTGTTTTTCCTCCTAAGTTTAGGAAAAGAGTTAGTCTTTTTGCTTAAGACTTGGAGGTGAATCATTACACAGTGCAGGCATCAATCAAACAATAAAGCTTTCAGATTGCAAGCCATGAACCTGAATTTGATGCCTTTCTCAAAACTGGCTTCTGAAGAAAGTCTGGAATAAATTATGAAATAAAGGGACTAAAAAAAAAATTCTCCCTTTACCAATATTCTTGATGTCATAATACCTGAATAGTACTGTGTAAATATTTGAATTTTTTGCACACATCAAAATATTACTTTCATGGATTGTTTCAAGCCCTTTACTCTCCATTATGGTCTGAGGGTGGGGCAAAGAAAAATGAAGCTTTCTACATATTCAATGACATTAAGGGATAGGGAAATTAAATGGCATTTAAGGAGATTTAATGTTGACTATCATTTTGCAGTAGTAAAAGAGCCTATGTTCAGAATAAGTTGCTTTTCTCTTTTTTTTTAATTTTTCATTTAAATTAAACACATTAGGTCATTAATGTAGTTTTGAATAATCAAGACACTGCACTGTAGGAGAGGACTAACAATAGCTGCAGCTACTGAGGGGCGTCAGCCTTGCTTATTAACAAGTCCTGGCTCAGAAGGGCGTTGTAGGTTCTCAGGGATTGCAGAGTCCCTTCTAGTTGGACATGTGGTTCTTTACTTCTTGAGACAGGCTGTGCTGTGCTTACTGACCAAATCTTATGGGAGCAAAACCAAGAACTCTTTACTGAACAAACAATCTGTTGTACAACTTTTTAGAAATGCATTACTAATTCTAGTAAATTCAATTGGATTATTATTGGCTAAAGCAAGTTGGGGGATTAATTGCAATTAATTTTTTTCATTATAATCATAATACTTATTGTTCATAGGAGGCAATCTAACCATAGTACCATCCTAATCCTAAAACAGCAAGGATGATTGTATCTTCACAGTCTCGTATATACAAGGAATGTTACCTTGTATTTCCAAAAACAAAATTACATCTGATTCAAAATACCAAATTAAGTTTAAACAGTGTAAATTTTCCTCACAGTTACCAATGAGGTTTTATTTCTCTCCCCAGGTCATGCAAAAATTCAATCTTGGGTATGGCAAAATTTGAGGGAAGAAATCTCAAGTCCACACAGGTTACCATAAAGGGGCATAAGGTTAGACCTTGCATTCAGTTGGTTTGGCAATTTCTGCACCAGCCCACTTTTCCATACCAGAAGTTGGAGATCTGAGCAGCCTACCTTTCTAAGTGTGCTGTTAGCTAGCCTGGCCTTTGAAAGTTCTGTTGCCCACATACTTCCTGTGCTCATGCTATAGCCTTAGTGGAACACCCGCTCTTTATATGGAGAGCATCAATGCTGAGGTTTGCTCTTTTATCAGTTTTTTTTTTGCAATTTATTTTATTTTGATTTATTTCATTATTATTATTATTATTATTAATTATTATTTTGTTGTTTATTTTTTCATTTGGGCTTTGGTTGTCAGCTTTTTTTTTCTTTTTGTCAAATTTTCAAGTACTTCAATAGAAAATTTTAGTTTCCAAGACATTTTGGAAAGTAACTGTGGTAACATAAGTTTCAACATATATACAACATTGGAAAAAATGGTTAGCTTGTGAAATATATGTGGGTGGGACTGTGAGTAGATCTGCATCATAAATATATTGCTTTTGAAAATAAAAGTAATGGGATGCATTAATTTAAATAGGTAATGGTCTTCCCAAAGTAGGGATAAAAATAAATATGGAGAGACAGCTACCAATGAGACAAACATTCCTAATATTTTGTCCCTTCTATTTTCTAATTGTCTTATAAAACTATAGAGGGAAATCAATAAGTGGCATTTGTCTACTAAATTCCCTCAGGACAATAAATATAAAGTTATAAAGTTGTTTATAGTATATATTTATTCAATATAAACCCTTATGAAATCCTAGGATGGACTTTGCACTAGCTATTGGAGTTATAGGAGTAAACATTATAGAGTCTCTCACTTTGTAGTGAAAAAAGACTTTAAATGATTGGCTAACTTTTATATATTTTAAATATCTTGTTAAGGGAAGAAGATTAAGAATAATATTTCCATTTTGCAGTTTACCCCAACGATGAAGGAATTCAGAAATTAAAAGAATGTGTTCACATATGCAGCATTTAAATGATTAATTTTTCAAAACTTTAGAACAAATAATATGCACTAAAACCCAAGATTAAACAGAATATTAATTACTCACCTCTCCAATTCATTTAGCTATTCAGGTTATTTACTTTTTTTATGACCATCAACTGCTTTTGTAAAACACTTTAGTTATATTCAGAGTAAGAGAGTAGGTGAATGTGTTGTAATCCAATGAGGAAATGTGGGCCTTTCTTATTTTAAAATTAGTGTTATAAACTCTTGATTAGTTTTTGCCATAATTTCACAATGAACCACAAATAAAACTCTTCTTAAAGTTTTTAATTGGTTAGGTAATTTTTTGTCTGAATTATCAGGTTTATGTACATTTTAAAATATAGTATCACAATATACTTTCACTTCTGAATGGGTTTTTACACTAGTGAAAACAAATAATTTGTGCATTAACTTTCATCACAAATATTAATTGGAAATCAACTCTAAACAATGCTGTTAAGCATTAGATATATGTAACTGTCTCTAAAATTATTCCTAGACTAATTTTCAGGTTTTTATAAAATTGATTTGATTCCTCTTTCCTTACTCAGTTTGTCCATTTTCCCCTGGTTACTTTTTCAAGATTCATTCCAATCTTATGTTTAACTCTCTCTCTCCAATTACTGAGATATTTGAATTATCCTTTTTTGAAGAGAATAGGGCTTGAAATTTTATTTGTGTTAGGCTATGGCAGGCATAAATCATAGATGTCTAGGCAAACTTTTTTGCAAAATACTTAAGACAATGAAATGCATGTGTGGACTTAGTGAAAATTCTTTGACGATGATACCTTTTCGTGTGCCTAACTGTACATAAGAATGTAATTATTTCACAATTTTTGTTAAGTATTTTATATGCATGGCACTTGTTTTTTAAGTTTTCAAATGGTGAGCTTCCCACTATGGCACATCGTAACACAGCTGGCACTGAATTCCTAAAGTACTGTATTTCCCCATGTATAAGACACACCCTTTTGCAAAAAATTTGGGTTCTAAAAACTGGGTGCGTCTTATACAGTGGTTGTAGATTTTTCTTACTTGTATTTCCCGCTTTTTCGTGCTTGTTGTCTTTGCGCTCATTGTTTCGCACTTGTTATCGGTATATTAGGTTATGTATTGCAATGTTCTTTCCAGAAATGGCTCAGAAAAGATTTTCGTACAGTGCTGAATTCAAATTAAAAGTAATTCAGTTTGCAAAAGTGAATGGAAATCGTGCTGCTGAATGTAAGTTTGGTTCTCCTCCAACTGAGAAAACAATCCAAGATTGGCTATGGTTGGGAGTTTTGGTTGGGAGTTTTGACAGTGATGAGGAGTTGTATGAATTTTATGATGGATAAAACTTGAGTTCAATAGCTTTATGTAATACATTTTTTTTCAAATTTCAGGCCCCAAAATTAAGGTGCATCTTATACATGGGAGTGTCTTATACATGAGGAAATATGATATTTACTCTTTAGTAAGAGCAAAAATTCTGTAACAACTCTACTTTTGAGCACACACCACAAGTGTCATTTCTACCTTCTGCTCCTAGTGAAAGAAAAAAATGCAATCTTTTTTTTTTTAATAATACAGTGGGAAACACAATAGATAGTTCATTTGGTTATGAAACATACACTTAGAATTTCAGATTTCTAGAGCTTGTCACAGACCTCAGTAATTATTACTACTTTCTCCCTTAACTGTCAAAACAATTTAAAAAAATTCATTTAATCTATATTAACAGTCTTCAGATTTCATTTTGTTCAATAGTAAGATAGTTTTAGTGAGAGATTATATTGTATGTTTTAAGTATTTCATCTCTTCTTTCCTATTCATGTCTGCCTCTCTCCTATTCTTGAACTTTGTTAATAACATTGTCATACTTTCTGTCACTAGAACAAAAACCTAAAAGTCAGGTTTGACCCCAAACTCAACTTGTAACCTTTATATAATCAAGAGCCATTTTCTGGCAATTCTACTTCTTTATATTCTTTCAATTTCAACTTTTTATTTCCATTACTACTGCCACACTCCAAACCTTCAATAAATTTTACTTGGCTTGTTCACATTGTTCTAAATATTTTCCATGATTCAAAACTATACTTTCTTATGCGGTAGACAATTTTTTTTTCTTAAATTACCTCTCTGATCAATTAATCCTCCTTTTCAAGAATGTGTAATGACTTGCTGTATACTGTGAAATAATACAGTTTTCAACTTTTCATTTAAGATATTCAAAAATCTAATTTAATGAAAGCTGCATAAAAAAAACAAAACAAAAAAAACCAGGGATGACTATTCCAAACAAACATTTTTAATGTGATAGGTATGATTATCCAGGTGCTTGCTTTATAATTATTTATTAAACTGAGTATACACATTAAAGATAAAGAAAGAAAGAAAGAAAGAAAGAAAGAAAGAAAGAAAGAAAGAAAGAAAGAAAGAAAGAAAGAAAGAAAGAAAGAAAGACAAAGAAAGAGAAAGCATCCTGAATGAAATCACAAAGGAAGTGGGCATTTCTAGAAAAGAAAAGAAGTTCAAGAACTGAGCCTTGGAACATCCAAAATTAACAAATTGGAGAGGTGAGTAGGAAATTGCAAAGACTGATAAGAAGCAGATAGAAATGTAGGAGGAAACCATTGTAAGAGTGGCCTTACCAAGTCTGCACTATCTGCATGAAAAGCAGCAGAGCCTAGAGTGTTATCTGGGGGGGAAAAAAAGAATAAATAAATGAATGAGTCAATGAAGTAAAGTTAAAATCCCTCATACAAAAAAAGCCTAATTTAATCCATCTTTTTTTGTTTCTAGTTTTTTTTCTTTTTTTTTTTTTGTTTAAAGTTATTGGGGTGACAATTGTTAGTAAAGTTACATAAGTTTCAGGTGTACAATTCTGTGATACATCATCTGTATATC
>NW_017731862.1:163298-165741 GCF_001890085.2 Hipposideros armiger | reverse complement strand
GACTGAAGAACAAAAGGACAGCAACTTGTCTGTTCCCCTTCCCCCAATTCCCCAATAAAAACCTTAAAAAAAAAAAAAAGAAATTTGAAAATATAAAAACAAAAAAATACTAATAATAACCTTGCTTTATAAACTACTATGAAGAAAAACCACACTCATACTTACCTCTAGTTCTTTTGTATGAATAATGTGTAGAATGCATCTCAGTATAAAGGCACAATTTTCCTGCTCTGCTCATTCACATATATTGTTTCTCTTAGAAAACTTGATTTTAATTGAGGACTATTATAGTCTATGTAATGATTATAAGTTATGAAATATACATAAACTTTTATATATTTTTGTTCTGCAAATAACATTTAGAAAAATCACATTTAATGTTCATGTTTTCTCCTATAAGAAAAAGATTTATAATTCTATATTGTATTGTTAATTCTATTACAACTGATTTCTTATTTTCTGAGTTACTATTTTAATTGAATTCTTGAAATACTCACGTTTACAGCAATGATCAACATAAAAACTTTCAACCAATTTTTGTCAGAAAAGCAAATAAGTGTTTTGTTTTCTTAGATCTTGTATACTGTATTTAATGGTCTGTATAGTTAAAATCTTATCTGTACTTATATCAAAACCTTGGAGTTAAAAATTGAAACTTAAAAATGTTTATTGGTGTTTCTCATTGTGTTCTGTTATTTACAGATAGGAGTCTAAATAATTGAATGCTTTTTGTACTTCTGTATAACATTTTATATCTGTTTGAAGGTTTTTGTATCTCTCTTGTCTCTTGTTTTTATTTCTTTCTCTTTTTCTTCTGCCAACTGATAGATGCCTCGGTATTTTCCTATAAAAAAAATAGCTGATATATTCTTGAAGTTTAATATGTGAACAGTGCCCTAAGTCTGAGATGCATTTGTATAACACGGAACACAATATGCTTACTCAATATCTATCACCTGTTATTATAATAAATAACTAGATGCACATAACATAGTAATGTGTACACGAAAGATCTCCATCAATTTTTGAAACATTGTTGTATATGTAGATGCATTAATTATTAAATGAGAAAATGGCTCAGTGTACTATAAAACTTTCTACATTAAAAAATAAAAATTAAGAAATTCTCCCTTAACTAATCAATACTTTAAAAGAATATCTATAACAAGCTTTCTTAATACAGAGCATAATAAGTGGATATAGAAAGTTCCCACATTTGGAAATTCGCCCCTTAATTCTAAAGATAAGATGCTGCTATTTAGTCACTTAATATAATTGAATTTCAGGGTTTTCACCTTTAAAATTAAGTTTGAAGATGTTGCAAGGCTCTTCTTACTCTAAACACTTTCAATTATATGAAAAATTTCAAATATTACCACATAACTAAGCAGTTTCTTTGAGGTTTTAAATTGATTTTAACTCCCTATTACTTTCACTTTTTATGTTTTCTACTATCTGCCATTGAGACATGCCATACTTTTTCCTAAGAAAATTAGCCCATTCAATTTCTTTAGAAATGTGTTTCATTCACCTCACATATTTGAGTTCAGCTGCTGGTCATTTAAGGGTTCAAATCTATGGTGATGGAAGGAGAACTGACTCTGGGTGGTGAGCACACAATGTGATATGTAGATGATGTATTACAGAATTGTACACCTGAAACCTATGTAACTTTACTAACAATTGTCACCCCAATAAACTTTAATTTAAAATAAATAAATAAAATAAAAATTCTGTTTTTGTGTTCATTTTAGAATTGACTCCATTCACTAAATAATGTTACCTTTGTTGACTTTACTTTACCTTGCAATATTATAAAATATTAGGCTGGAGAATGACATTGTCCACAAAGTTATAAAACGTTGAAGAAGAAAGAAAAAAAAAAGGAAAAGTGGTCCTTAAAGCATTTAGAATGAAAAAAATAACGTATTTCTATATTTTGAATTTGTCTACTTAGTTCTTCCCTCTTGCAAAAATTTACTATAAACATGTAGGTTCACTGTTTCTTATTTTGACATCTGACTGTTTTATTCAGTTGGTAAAACATTTAGCAAACACTATGTATTTCTATGGCACTATATATTTGTTAAACAAAAAGTAACTGCTCCCTGATTTAGTTAAGTTTGGATATGTTCTCTTCTGTAAATACTTACTGTTAGCCCTGATCTAATGAAGAAAACATTTTTACACACTACCAGCACCCATACAAGATTTATGAATGTTTATAACAGGAATCACCTTATGCAATATTCAAATGTGAGTTACTCTCTTTTTCCTGCAGGCCAGAATCTTATTAAAAATTGAGTAAGAGGGGCTGGCCGAGTGGCTCAGTTGGTTAAGAGCTCGCTGAAGAGTTTGAGCTCTGAGCAACAGCGGTTCGAGTCCAGCCCGAGCTGAGCAGCCGCTGAGCTGCCAACAGGTAGCAGGATGGCTCAGCTAAAAA
>NW_017731862.1:95490-162053 GCF_001890085.2 Hipposideros armiger | reverse complement strand
GGCAGTGTCACTGGCCCTCACATGTGGGATCCGAACCGGGGCCCTCTGGCATCCCAAGCGAGTTCTTAACCATCGCGCCACTCAGCCGGCCCCTAATGTGTTTTTCTTAAATATTGTTTTAATATGACTTTATTACATATTGTGATTCCCATGGATTATTTAAAATGTTGTTCATATATTTGACTACAAAGGATAGCTTGTTAGATGGGAAGAATATACAATATAGACCACAATATTTTCAGTGTGCAGTGGAAAGTTGATAATAATTGTAATTAAAAAAAAACTATCCATTTGAAAATTAAATAAAAATATAACTTTTTAAAGTTATTGAATTAAAGTTAAAAATTTTCAGAGAATAATGAAAAATTGAGATAAAATAGATTTATAGACAAAACCCCACTCAAAGAAAAATGCATAGTGTTTTTTAAGGACAAATGAAAGAATAAAATGGATGAGTATACTTCAATAAAAAATTTAACTAATCTTGAGTTTAAGTAAATGGTAAATTTAAGTAGTAAATTTAAAGTTAAGTCAATAGTACTTAAACTAAGTAATAAAATAACAGTGAAATAAATAAACATGTGAAAGGGAATTTTATTGACATATTTAAAGTAATTAACTAAAAGCAAGAAAAAATAGAATATAAAGCAAAATCAAAAGCAGATTCTTCCAAAAATGAATAAAACATACAACTTCTTCATAATTCTTTTTTTAAATGAACCTGATTAAAGTATAATTCACATACCACACAATTTCTTTATTATAAATATTAAATTCAGTTTTAATATATTCACAAAGTTTTTCTACCATCATCACAGCCTAAATTTAGAAAATTTAATTTCCTTTAAAAGAAATCCCATATAACTTAACAGTGAGTTCCCACTGCACCCTTCTCCAGGCCTAAGAAACCACCAACCTACTTTCTGTCTGTATTAATTTGCTCATTCTGGACATTTAATATAAATGAAACCATACATTATATAGTCTTGTGTGACTGGATTCTTTCACCTAAATAATGTGTTCAAGGTTACTGAGCTATAAATTGATATGACACAATCATATGATTTTTATTCCTTAACCTGTTAGCTTGATGGAGTATCAATTGATTTTCAAGTGTGAGACCAGTCTTGCATATCTATCCTACTTAGTCATGCTATATAATTCTTTTTATACATTCTTGGAATCAATTTCCTAATATTTTGCTGAGGATTTTTTTATTCTATGTTCATGAGAAAAATTGGTCTGTGGTTTCCCTTTCTTTAATGTCTTCATTTGGTTTGGCATTAAGGTAGTATTGGCTTATGAGTTAGGAAGTATTCTCTCTGCTTCTATTTCCTGGAAAAGAGTATAGAGAATTGATATAATTTCTTCCTTAAGTGTTTGGTAGAATTCACTAATGAACTCATCTGAGCCTTGTGCATTCTGTTTTGTAAGGTGATTAGCTATTAATTCTATTTTTTAAATAGATATATAGCTATTCAGATAATCTATTTCTTTTTGTGTGAGTTTTGGCAGAATGTGTCTTTTAAGGAATTGGTACATTTATCTAGATTGTCCTATTTGTGGGCATAGAGTTCTTCCTAATATTCCTTTATTAATCTTGTAATTAATGCCCACGGGCTCTATAGTAACAGTCCCTCTTTCATTTTTGTTTTAGCAATTTGTGTCTCTTCTTTTGTTCTTTTCATTAACCTGATGTATTGATTTTATTGATCTTTTCAAAGCATCAGCTTTCAATTATGTTGAATTTCTCTACCTATTTTCTGTTATCATTTTCAAGTCCCTTGTGCCATAAGACTCTCACCATGCATGAACTGGTCTGTGTGCAGATTGAGTAAAGTGTAGAAAAGCTTCCCTTGAAGTGGCCAACAAGCTCTTCAGAGGTCTTATTGCTGAATGGCATCCTGTGCCTTTTCCGTAAATAGTTCCTGAAAGGTACTCTTGGATTACACAGGTCCCAATGATATCTATGTCACAAGTCAGTAGAATTAAAAGTGTTGATGAATACATGATTGTCAAACATTTTGTTTTTAATAACTTTATACCCATAACAAAGTGCCATCATTTCCTCACAGTAACTAACATTTCTAAAAAGAACAAGTATTTTATAACTATAAAGGGTTAAAAGAGCTTAATGTTATAGTAAAATAAAGCCTTAAACTGTATAAATATAAGATTATGGAAAATTCATTACATTGCCTATGTCTTTTTTATTTACATAACCCTGGCAACTGCTTGTCAGTTATTAAGTAATTCATAAAAACAAATATTATTCACTAACAGATACCACTCAAGATTTTTTTGATACATAAATTATAAAACACAAAAAATCTTCAGCAACATGGAGGTGCCATTCTAGTGGATAATAAAAAAGAAAACAAATATAAGTAAATTATACAGTGAATTAAAAAGTGGTACTCCATGTGGAAAAATAGAGCTGTATAAGAAGACTTGGGAGAGTTGAAGCAGAGTGAAGGAAAACGTTAAATTTTATATCGAAAGGTCAATTTTATTTTGAAATGTAGGTGTATATAAACACACACACTCACACATATATACACCCACACTTAGGTGTATATGTGTGCATGTGCTTATATGCACATGCATTCTCATATATACATATCAGTCTATCTCCTGAAATTTTATGAATATATGTATATATACTTATGTGTGTATATTATATATATGTATATATAAGTATGTAAATGTATTTAAGAAATACTGAACTCTTAAACTTTTATAAGTATACATATACATGTAACTATACAGATACACACACAACTCTATCTCCTAAACTTACAATTATTTTCATTGTGATTCATAATCTCTTGTTTGATATGTAAGGTTTACATGTTGTGAATTTATTTTTTCTTCTTTACATTATGAATATGTTCATCTCTGTGCTATCTCACTTCTGTCTTTTATTTATTAATGTATTTATCCATTATTTATTTGGTTTAGTGCTGACACTTATATGAATTACTCTGATCTACCTCTTTCAATTCAGCTGCTTCAGCTCCTTGGAGTTCTGTTTTCCATTTTCTTTTCTTTCAGATTTGACCTCTCGCTTCTGTCTTATTAGTTGGCATACCATTGCTTTTATTTCCCTGCTCTTCTATATCAGTGAACATTTAAGAGATGAGCAATGTCTAGAATTATAAATCTTAAACTTCCTTTTGCTAGATTGTATTAGGCCATGAATCTTAAATGAGCTATTCCTCATATAACATAACATACAGCATTTGAACACAAACTCCGCCAGCCCCTTCTGTTTGCCTACCCTCCCTCTAAAAGGCATTTTTTACTAAGTATAGGTATTGTGCTAACTTTAACTTTATGATTTTATGAAGTCTGGGTAGTATTGTATGAACAATTTTTATTAACAATTTAAAAATCCTATCTTCTTGCAGCTAAGTTTAAATATATACCTACTTATATTGAATATTACTTTTCTTTTACCAAATACATTTTAAATTCTTAACTTGACCTTGCAAATATATGTTGTCAATAGTTTAAGAAAGTATATTTTCTATAATCATTATTATAGCACTATACACCTCTTTTTTCTCATCCTCTTGGTTCAATATATTCCTTAAGTAAATTCAGATTACATCAGTCAGTATCACTGATAATTCCCAGTGCAACATAAGAGAAGTCCAATGGATGCTACAAGAAAGTTATCAGTCATTCCATAATACTTTCTCTTTGGTTTGAGTTTAGATCAAATATTATAATAATAATTAAAACTCAAATTATCTAATTAAGTGTGTAGTATAAAAAAATAGGAAAAAATATCAGCAATTGTTTCTCTGGCATTTTCTTCAAATAATACTAATATAATTCATGTTTTTTTACATTATGCAAATATCCCCCATGTTCAGTTATTAGCCACTTAGAAGAGGACAGATAACTAAACTCTCCATAAATTGGCTATAGCAGCGTTCCTCATTCTTTATCTCATCTTATGTTCCATATGTCAATAATAATAATAAAGGTTTTTCTATATATGTGTGTGTATGTGTGTATTTACTTATTTCATTTTACTCCCTCAAGGATTTCCCCAATGTGTTAGTGCTTGCTTTGAATGAAAAAAAAAATACAGATATTTGTCTCTTCGTTTTAAGAGAAAGTGGAACATTTTCTAATAGGAAATTGGTATTAGATTTTATCTGCAAAATAATCATACTAAAACAGATAACACAATATTATCTTTATTTTATTATGTTAGCCACAGAGACTTTACTGGAACCCATTACATTAGGGCCTCAATCTATTTTTAATGAATATAAGAACTGCCTTATATATTAAGTATTTTAATTGGTTATATATATGAGGGTTTATCACCCCTGCTTTAATGACCTCTAGGTCTTGGTGGGAATAGGAATGAATACCTTGTAAACAGAATCTGTCAGTGATAGTGTCTGATGTCATGTGGTCTCCAATGTGCCTCAGGAATCACAAAATATGCCTGATTCAGACAGATACTTTCACAGAGAATTCACCATGATTCTCAAGTCCCCTCTCACCAAATCTATTGCCTTCCCATCACAATACTGTAACTGCTCATATCCATTTAATAAGAAGTGGATTGGCCCCAAGATTCGAGTTAATATGCAGAGATCTGAATAACTAATAAAACTAATAAAAATGTTATTTTATTAATGCTAGAAACCCAATTTCTGAAATTTTAATATTATAAACAGACTTTGACCTGAATCCTTGCTATCCAACAAATAGCCTAAGCAACCTTCTCCATGGCTAATCTATAAACTTGTTTGACAGGGATTGTAGTAAATCATCATAATTTGGATCTCCTGGTTTTAACACAGGACTTCTTTCTAAATTAGCTGGGAGATGAAGAAACAAAGTTATTATGTGGATATCTCTACATGCAAAATAGTTCTTACTTAAAATACCTATGGATGAATAACATATTTTAAAACAAATTTTGCTTCCTGAGAGCTTAATGTTAAAATTTTGTCGGATAATCAGATATCATTATAAATAATATGGGCCTTGAATTTTACCTCCTATGAATCAAAAACAAAACCAAACTACTATAGTACTTCTCAATGTTTGACAATCAATACTAAATTCTGATAAAATACTCTCCCACAATGCATATTAAGGATATTGACTATACAAGGTCATTATATTATCTAGTCCACTGGAAATATGTTGTTTTGAGTCTTCCTCTGTGTAATGAAGAGTATTTAGAAACAATTGAATTATATGCAAAAGTGTTACATTCATATAATGGACATCTTGGAATAAGGAATATCATGAGACTACGATCACATAAGATTGCAAAGTGTAAGAATATGTTATGCATTCTATCTCAGAGAGGTTATTAAAATAAGTCTGATTTTATTTTTAAAATTTATTTTTCAATTACCATTGATATATAATATTATATTAGTTTCAGGTGTACAAAACAACATAGTGACTAGACATTTATAGATCTCAAAAAGTGACAAACCCAATAAGTCTATTACCCATCTGACAGTGTACATAGTTATTATGATATTATTGACTCTATTCCCTAAGCTGTACTTTACACCCCTGTGATTGTTTTTTTTTTACTATAGTTGACATTTCATGTTATTTTATATCAGCTTCAGGTGTACAGCATAGTGGTTAGACATTTATTTAATTTAGGAAGTGAACCCCCCGATAAGTCTAGTACCCACCTGACACTATACAGTTTTTACAACATTATTGACTATATTCCCCATACTGTACTTTACATCCCTGTGACTACTTTGTAACTACCAATTTGTACTTCTCAACTCCTTCACCTTTCTCACCCAGCTCCTCAGGAAAATAAGTCTTAATTTTTGTTCATATCAAATTGTGGTAGATTTTTAAATACATCAACTTTATAATTACAAGTCTGTGATGATAATCACAAAAATATATAGTAACGAAAAAGGATGCATATTAGAATAAAAGCATATCTAGTATAGGAAAGAAATGAAATAGTTACAATTGTTTTTCTTCATGAGTAGAATGAAAATATTGAGATTTTGCAAATAGCTGTTAATAGTTTATGGTTGTTAAAGGATGCTATTCCATCAGTGGAAGCTTCTGTATTCACTACAGTTGATAGTAATTTACATTCATTTTAAGAAACTATAAGCATAAATCTAATTATTTCATCTGAATATTCATAATAGTTTGTTATCATAAGCTATCTATTTTAATGTATTATTGAAAAACATTTTTTCACCCATGAAATGAATTTTATGCTTGACTAGAAATATTTCTTTAATTTTGAGTTATGGGGAAAACACATTTAAAGCAATATAGCTTTAAAATAAAATGAACTTTTTATCTGTAATAGCTATATTTTATAATGTTTATATCTGGATTATTCATGAAGTCCTAGAATTTAGAGGTTGGAAAGGGCATAAGGGATTAGCTATTTAAGAAAAGTATTACATATTTAAGAAAAGCAAAATACCACATATGCTATCTCTAGGGAAAAAAATTCCAAAAACCTCAATGTTGTTGTATAACTGAGTAAATAAGATATTTGCTGAGGTAAAATACTATTATTATATAATAATATATACTGTACTTTTGTATATTTTATACACATATGTGGTATACTATACATATTACATAGACTACATATGTAAACATATACACAATATATTTAGTGAATATTATTCTATATGCTACAGTGTGTATTACTATGATATATATTACTATGGTGGTTAAATAGCAATAACTAAAGTACAGTATCATTAAGAAATTTTTTTCAAAGTCTCCTGTCCATCTCATTATAAAAACCTATGACTCTTGATGCTTGATTCAGGACCCAAATAATGAATTTCTCTTTTTTTCTTCTTTTTAAAAATATAATATTTCATTAGGTTTTCATGTACCAACAGCTAATATCACCCAAACTCTCAATTCAGTACATTCGAACTCATTTTTAATCTAGTAGTGTTTCTATTTTCCTTCTGCTAACCTTCATGTGCTATCTGCCACATCGCCCTCATGCTTCAGGCTAAAGTAAGAGACAGATTATCCATTTTGCATGCTCTTCACTCTCATTTCAGGACTTCCCTTTACCATCCACCTGGAAATTCACCTCATAAATTCTCCTCACTGCTCCTCTGTTCTGGTTCACTTAGTCCCTTACTCTTTCTACATTTACTTCTTATTATGGAGAATTCTGCAGTGGCTACTCACAGGTACATGGAAAGTAATATTTTGAGACCTTGCACATCTCACAAATGTCTTCTTTTATCTCCACATTTCCTAAGTAATTTTGCTGAATGTAAAATTTTCTATTGGAATTCACTCTTCACCGTTGCTCTCACAAAGTCCAAATGATATTCTGACTCTTGATTCTATGTATAGGAAGGACCTGTTTGGTCTCTTTGGAAATTTTTATAATATCTCTTTATTCATGGTTTTCTAAATGTTCAGCATAGTTTATTTTTGTGTAGACTGTTTTTCTCATTTATCTTATTGGGTAATATGTGGTTTCTTTTAAACAGAAGACTTTTGCACTGATATCCTTAGACATTTTCTTTTAATCATTTTCTTCTGTTAACTTTCCTTATTTCTCCTTCTGTAATTCTGATTCTATCCCATAGTTTGGCCATATAATATTGCCATCTTCTCTCTCATATATATTTTGTCCTTTTTTTCTACATTTTGTATGATTTCTTCAATTTTAGTCTTATAAGCTTTTCTTTAGTTCCTCCTAGAGTCATACTTTTTATAGACAAAGACAATTTCTTGTTTTACTGAAATATCTTTTGTATAGAATTCCTTAGTATTATTTGATAAATGCAATATATTTTACCTTCTAATGGATGTTAATTATAATTCCTTTGAAATATTATTTTGTTCTTTGTTCCTGTCTCCTCTGAAATTTCCTTCTGTCTTTGTCTTTCATGTTAGAGAACTTTTTCTGTTTTGGTCATCCTTGCCTATTCCTTCACACAGTTTTTTTGTTTGTTTGTTTTTTTGTTTGTTTTTTGTTTTTTTTTTTAGCTGAGCCATCCTGCTACTTGTTGGCAGCTCAGCGGCTGCTCAGCTCGGGCCGGGACTCGAACCGCATTGCTCAGAGCTCAAACTCTTGAGCGAGCTCTTAACCAACTGAGCCACTCGGCCGGCCCTTCCTTCACACAGTTTTAGTTAAACTCCAACTGGAAACACCAAAATACTTTAAGCATTTAAAACAGAGGGAATTAGTTCAGGGATTAGTTACATACATGGTGGAATATCTGATTATGCAATCAGGGGTCAGAGCATCACTTTGGCTGAATCCAGCCAAGTCAGCCAGAATAGGATTCTAGAAAATAAAGTCTCTGGGGATCAGAATGTGGAAATCAGCAGAGTGGAAATGGTGAGGAGTGAATATGAGGGTAAATAGTCCTAGAACTATATATTTAGTCAGGGTTCTCTACAGGATATATTTATATAGATACAGACAAGATATAGAGATATGTGGATATGTAGAATGAGATTTATTATAAGAGATAGGTTCATGCTATTATGGAGGCTGAAATATTCAATAATCGGCCATTGAATCTACAAGCTGGAAAACCAGGACAGTCGGTGGTGTAAGTCTGAACTCAAAAACCTGATGCTATGGGGGTGCGTGTGATGGTATAAATCCTAGTCAGAGTCCAGTGGCCCACAACAGGTGTGCCTACATCCCAGGGCTGGAGAAGATGGACATTTAATGTCAAACAGAGCGAACAAATTTTCCCTCACTCTTATTCTTTGTTTTATATGGTCCCGGAGCGCACTGGATGATGCCTTCCTACACTGGTGAGAACACTCATCCACTCCATCAACTAATTCAAATGCGACTCTCTTCTGGAGACAAACCCAGAAAGTATGGAAATAATGTTTACCAGCTATCTGGGCATTTCTTAACCTAGTCAAGTTGATACATAAAATGAACCACAACAGGCTAGCACACATATTTAAAATAAAGTCATGAAAAAACTGACAGGATATTTTCTTGTCCATGGGTGAAACTTGTCTACTGGTAGGTTTCACTGTAGTGTATTTGGGTATGAACCAAGCACTTGAAGAGATATTCCCCAAAACAGAATGACTAACAAATATTTTTTCTGTGGATAATCCACATCTCTAGAGGAGAATCTTTTAACTTCCTTCTTGGGGGTTGTAAGCTTAGCTGGAACCTAAGCACAGAAGGTGACTAGGTATCTCACCATCCCTCAGCATATGAGTATGTTCACCTAATCTTCACCTAAGCCACACATTCCCTTGTGTCTGGTTTCCCTTTCTGGTCCCCCATCCATAAAGACTGAACTCCCTGTTTCTAGCTAGGGTAGTGGAGGCATAGGATCTGGCTGAGTGATTTAGAAGGAAAGAGATGAAGTTTAAACCTCTTGATGCAGATTTTCAATCTTCCCTCCTGATTTTATACTCAATTCTGCCCTTACATTTTGAGGTAACTCAAATAAGTAAAATGTTCTGAGATTCTGAGAAACAAGGAGGTTCTTCTTGTTTAAATCTCTCTATATAACAAGGCTTTGGCTTTTGTCATTAATACATCTATCACCTATTCATTCAGTTTCTATCTTCCGAAATTGTATTTACTTCTCTCATTTGTTCTCAGATTCTTTATATTCTTGTAGATTTATAGCTCTTTGTTCCTTTGCTTTTCTTTTAGTGGGAATTCATAAATGAACAGAGATAAATGTGAATAATCAATATCTATGCATTCCATCTCATCATCTTAATAACAAATAATGCTACATAGATAAATTTAACAGGTGAAATCTTAGTGACAGCGCTGCTTTTAAAAACAAAAGATAGGCCTTAGCAAGCCTGTTAAAATTGTGATAATATGTAATGAATGTTTATTTAATTCAAAATTGCTATACAGCATTCATTTTTAATGTTCATCTTCTACTCATATTTCATTTCAAGATTGTAGCTGTCTTACCAGAAACGACCATATCATTTACTTTAAAATACATGATTGCACAAGCATTATAGAATTAGGAATAGTATAAATATTGTTTTTTGTTTTTTTGTATTAACTCCTTTAATGAAATGTGTCTGAAAGGAAGAATGGCATATTCTGTGGGTAGCTAAACAATACATTCTTTCAGTCTGTATTTTAGTGATTGTCCACTGCTGACACACTTCAAGTAATCTTTTGTCAAGCACATTTTCTCATGAGAGTTGGTTTTACTAAGTTTTGTCAAGACTATCCATGCTTCAGTGTTTAAGTAAAATCCAGTCAAGTAAGTCACACATTTTACTTTTGCATTTTTTTTATTGCTATGAATTATATATTATTGGGCACATGTGCTTTTCCTATGATATAACATTTTTCCCTGTCTTAACTTTGAACACAGGAAAATATTTTTGGGACTACATATTTGATTAATGCATGACACTAAGTATAGAAATTAAGAATTTAAAGGTGAACCAGTTTGAAAGTGTCACTTCAATATTTGGAAAAACATAATTGATGCATAGATTTCCCAAACTTGGACATCACTTAAGCACTGTGCACCATCTCACTCTGCGGTATTAGAGTGGTTACAGAAATGGAAACATTAGCTTATACAGACATTTTAAAAATTGTCACTCTGACTTTTGATATAGTTTATGAAGAGTGAATTTGATTTTTTTTTTGAGTGACAAGTTAACACCCACATCCAGGTGTCTGTATAGATTTAGAGAACTGGAGTAATTCTCCCATATCTAGGAATCCAACCTCTTCTGATACAGAGAACACTGCTATATTGTCAGTGTGTGACAAAAGGTTTGGCCAAGCCCCTTGTAAACTAATTTTTAATGCAAGTAGTAGGATCTCTGTACTTCCGTAGCTGACTGCAAGCTTTACTTCTGACTATGGCAGAGCTCACTGGGATATGGCATTAGGAGGATGTCTGTTCACTCAACGTTTGGAATCAATTTCCAGAGCCACTGAATTCTGGGAGGCTTATGAAAGTAATGTTAGAGAAAATTGAGAAGTTCTTGAGTATTTTGAAAATTCTCAGAGGTAATATACATTTAGACAGAACAAATTAAACATTCACAGGCTCTCACTGTCATCATTTATCTAATTTTTAAATTTTATGGATGTGATATATTTTCTCTTTTCCATAATAAATGTTGAGTGCTACAGACTTAAATGATTTTCATGCAGTACAAATATATTCCTGCTACTGTATGCAAACAAAGTAAGGTTTGCTCAGCATACATAGCATTTATCTGGAGAGCAGACCCATCCATATATGTCATCAGATTCTCAAAGTGGTATCTACATTAAAAATGGTTAAAAAGTGGACTTAGAGGTTCTCTCTTAAAGGGAGGTACGACTATTGCAGTTTATCAAATGGGATAATATACCCTGAATTATGTTTTTAGTTTTGTTTTGTTTTTTAGAATTGAGTCAGTCTTCTAAGGACCTAGATTTCCTGACTAAGAGTCTGGAAGACATTTGTATATTGATAAATAATGCTACTACCTCAAGGTAAAAAAAAAATGTATATTGTAAAATGCGAAGAAAATAAGCCTAAATACCAATTCAAGTTCTCACAATCTATCTATTTTGGGTCATATTTTGCTCTTTAACATCAACTTTTCTCTACATTAACTTACATCTTGTGATTTTCAAACAAAACATATAGACAATACAAAAATGTATGCCTGGTTTAAACATAACTTAATTTAGAAGAATTTGTCTTAATTTTTCTCTAATGATGTTTGATAATGTAATAAATGTAATAGCATATAATTATCAGAATTTTAAATATGTATGGTTTATACATACTCATATCTGCAATTATACTTGGGATTATGCATTTAGGTTTTCTTGTAGTTGTTTTGTATTTCCTATTACCTGATGAAATATGTGCAGTTGTAAAACATATATTAGAAGTAATAGAACTCATTCAAAGGGAAGCTTATATAAATATTACTTATGATCCCCAAATCAGGAAATTCATGATTCTTTACTCAGCATCTCTATGTAAGAGTAATAAGCTTGGAAAAGCAACCAACTTATTGGCTCTTGCAATTTCTTGCGGCAGATCTTTATACTGTTTACAGGTGGAACCCATGTAATTTGTCTCTAAACAAAGACACAGGGCTGAGATAACAGGAAATCTAATTTTTGCTCATCTTTGGCCTCTGCTATGTCTATAATGAAGTGCCTTGTAATGGAGGAAGTCAAATGATAAGTAAGAGAAAAGTGAAGCGTGCTTATTGCATGCAGTCATGAGCAAATTGCGCTTGAGAGATCCTTATTATCCCTTGGAAACAGAACATTGACTCTGGTAACACATAACAAAGGGTGTAAAACAGAACAAACAGTTCTATAGTGTTAGTTGTATCTCTTACAATCAGATGCTTGTTTCCACAAAAACACATAGGTTTATCACAGTTCTAAAAGGAGTGCACTGGGATTCAAGTCGTTCCATGCCAGTGTATGAGAGACTTTCCACAAGTCACTTTCCCTTTTGAAATCTGTTCCTTATCACTAAAGGAGAAATAAAAGTAAAGCTTTCACCTCAACAGAGGTTTTATAAGGATTAAAGGAAAGTATATTAAATTGCTTACAAATTATAGTCTTAAGAGACAATTAACAAATATTAATATCAATTCTGTGTAAAATACTTTACAATTTATATATGTTTAATAATTTCAATTTATGTATTTTTTTCTTTGTTTTAATTAAATTTATTGGGGTGACAATGGTTAGTAAAATTACTTAATTTCAAGTGTACATTTCTGTAATACATCACCTATATACCACATTGTGTGTTCACCACCCAGAGTCAGTTCTCCTTCATCACTTATTTGATCCCTTTTATGCTCATCTACCCACCTCCCCTTACCCTCTGGTAACCACTAAACTGTTGTCTGTGTCTATGAGTTTTTGTTTCTTTATTTGTTTGTCTTATTCCTTTGTTGCTTTCACACACAAACAGCCAACAGACATATGAAAAAATGCTCAACTTCACTAGATATTAGGGAAATGCAAATCAAAACCACAATACTATATCACCTCACACCTGTTAGAATGGCTATCATCAGCAAGACAAATAATAAGTGTTGGGGATGCTGTGGAGAAAAAGGAACCCTCATACACTGTTGGTGGGAATGTAAATTTATATCTGTTTTCAAACACACTCTCACATACATGTCCATAACACTATGCAGTAGGTTTTATTATTCGCATTTTACATATGAAGAAACAAACTTAAAGGGATAATTGGTTCAATATAATACGTGATGGAGATAGACGCAGCCTTAAAAATTAATATTGTTATTTAGTGCTACATGTTTTTCTCAATAGCATCATCATGCTCTATTATAAGTTTTATTATACTAAGTTATATTATAGTCTTGTCTAGAAAGGTTGCGACAAAAAGTAAATTAGACACCCATGACTGGGGAAATAATATTTACTAAGCTATAACACATGACCCATTTACATATTTTATAATATTCAATGTCTCTAAAAGTTCTGAGTCCATGTTTTTTTAAAAATACACATTTTAAAGATAAAATTAGCCATGAGAATATATAAAGTACTGTCCAAAATCACACAGCTAGTTACATTGGAAAACAGGAATGTAAACTGAAATTTAGACTATAAAAGAATTAGCACTTTTGCCTGAATAAATGTCCTCCATAAATGCTACAGTCTCTGGCAGGTCGAAGGTGGTGTTTTTGTTTGATTTTTTGTTTTGTTGTGTTTTTGTTTTTGTTTTTTTAGTCCTTGGGAATTCACTTAACAGCCAGAGCTCCCTATTCTTGCCACTCTTCCCACTTCTCAGGGTATTTTTTTGTTTGCTTGATTTGACACACTATGAGGTTAAAAAAGGCACTTTTGTAAACTATGAAATATATAATTATATTATGTGACAGGTAAATGTTGGCAACACAAATATTGCTCATGGAATGTTATCAGAAAAAGTGAACCTGCTTTTATTTTCAACTCTATATTTATCATGCTGTTTTCATGTGAATTATATATTTCATATGATTCAGTTAAGACTTATTCTTTTATTGAAATATATTTGACATATAACATTGTATAAGTTTAAGGTGTACAACATCTTGATTTTATACATTTATATACTACCATATGATTGTAATTGTAGCATAGCTAGTCCCTCATTGTGTGGCATAATTATTCATTTTTTTGTGGTGAGAATAAATAAGATCTAGTCTCATAGCACATTTGAAATTTATGATACAATATTATTATCTATAATCAGTATATTGTGCATTAGCTATCTAGGACTATTTATCTACTAGTTGCAAGTTTTTACCTCCATACCAAACAACATCTCTCCTATTCCTTCTCCCATCATCCCCTGGTTACAACCACTTTATTCTCTATTGTTGAGTTCAGCTTTTCTTAGATTTCACATATAAATGACTTATTGAAGCCACATTTAAGTTTAGATGGTTCTTTGTAAAATGACATTTCTGCATAATTGTTTTTTTAAAAAAGGAAAACTACATATACCTAATGTAATTTTTCTGAAATGTTTTAATTTTATTTTTATGACAGAATCAATTCAGACTTGAATATCAGCATGTTGTGAACTACTATTCTAATTACCAGCTATTAAATGAAATGCAATTCAATTAAATGTAATTAAATTAAATGTACCTATTATAGTTTTGAATATATGAAGGCCAGACAATTAAATTCATGAACTCATCCTAGAACAAATGCTACATACCTCATTGCTGAATAGCACTATGGTAACCTTCAAAGTACTTCCCTTGGGAAGCTATGCACTGACACCAGCGCCTAGCCCACCCTTCAGGGCAATTTTGGAATTCTTTTTCTGGAATGGCCATCAGAGCTGCCATCATATTACCCTTGATGTATTGAATGTAATCAAAATGTCTTTCTTTCAATATTTCCTTTATCTTTGGATAAAGAAAGAAGTCTTTGAGGGCCAGATCAGTTGAGTAGGGAGGATGTTCCAGTACAGTTATTTGTTTCCTGGCTAAAAACTCCCTTACAGACAGTGCCATGTGAGCAGGTACATTATCATGACGCAAGAGCCATGAATTGTTGGCAAAAAGTTCAGGTTGTCTTACCTTTTCACGCAACCTTTTCAGCACTTTCAAGTAGTAAACTTGGTTAAGTGTTTGTCCAGTTGGTACAAATTCATAATGAATAATCGCTCTAATAGCAAAAAAGGTTAGCAACATTGTTGCAACAAGTTCATGAACTTAATTGTCAGACCTTGTGAAACAAAGGAAAGCAACTGTATTTATTTCCAAAGAGAAAGGTAAATAAATTACAAACTTTTTCACAAGTTTTGCATAAAGGATGAGTTTAGGCTACTTTTCTTAATATAGTATAATTTTAATCTTATGCCCATCTATCCAATTATAATTATCCAACTATCCAACTATTATTTAAAAGTTTGAATGAAGGTTGTTAAATACTAGGTAGGTAAATATTCTTGTCTTTAAACATCTGCCATCTAAATTACAAAATAAGATGTCATATTGTGGTTAGTCAAAATTAATTGATGTTAAAGAAATCATGCTTAGCTCTAACAGTTTCTTGATAAATGTAAGCCTGAAAATAACTAAGACCAATGCATTTTAAATTGCAGAATTATTTTCAGATGTACAACTATTTCCCTTCAGATCTAAAATATCACAGATCCTATAAGTTAAATTGGAATGCAGTTAAATTTGATGACATTATACATTTTGGAATGCACTTAAATGATTTGGTTATAAATTTTATTCATATATCAAATCCAAAAGGATATTGGAGAATGTTTTCCATTCCTCACCCTCAACAATTTCAGCATTTAATTCAGATTATTCCTTTCAAGTGAAACCGTCTGCACATGCCCACACACATGCAAACTAATTTAGCAGTAGCAGGATTTGGATCTCATTTGAGATTAGGTTTCAACATAAGAATTATGGTGGGTGGCGGGGAGGACACACACATTTAGTCTATAGCAACCACTCTCTCAATAATAATAAGAAACATATTTCATATTTACTCTCTTCAAAAACCCCTCAAAGAGCTTCACATTTAATCCTTAAAGTAACCCTTTACAGAGGTCACTTTATTCCCATTTACAGGACATGAGGATTTACAGCAGTTAGCTAACTTGGCTAATGCTACAAAAACCTCTAGATATTTGAACTGGTATTCAAACCCAGCACTCTTACTCTCATAAGTTGGATACTGCTTTTCTAGAAGTTTCTTTGCTTTTGAAATGGGCACAAAAATTAAATTAGAGAAAAAAAACAGTTCAAAAGAGAAAAGACTCTCAATATTATTTCTTCTAATATCATAACCACCTTGGTCTTTTTTAAAATAGTTTTATTAAATTAAATTTATTGGGGTGACCACCTTGGTTCTTATATACATTTTTTAGCATTCTTAGAAATCACTTAGAAAATATAAGCATAATTTACTTTTAAATAGTCTATTTAAATTCCCATGGTATTCTACTCTTTTTTAGGATGAAATCTACAAAAGTTGGCTTTGAGGGTATATTGTGACAGGAGAGTATTAAAAGATAATGTGAAGCTGGACACTTTTTACAGCAAGATATTCCACCTGTAGATACGTTCCACAAAAATAACTATATTAAGACAGCTCATTGGATCATTGGGTAGGCTATGAGGACATTTAAATGTAACAAGCACATACCATGCTCTGTACAAATATAAACCTCATTTGCATTTTTCACACCAAAAAAGCTCTTAGAGAGAAATATATAGAAAGTATTAAATTGTGCAAAAAAAATTTGTATAAAAATGACATTCACTTAACAGAAGGATCTCAGTTTTTAAGATGACACCTTTCCTCCAAAAGTTATTATTCCTCCCACAGTTATTATGTTGGGATAGAGCAAAGTTTTTGCCAAGTCTTATTTGATCTTGCAAACTGATTCCAAAGCCACTAAGCCATGACAAGAACAGAAAGAACAGACTCATCCCTTCATTGCTTAAAAAACAAACAAAAAAAATGGCCAAAGAATTAGAGAAATTGGAGCAAATCCTTATTCCCAGAATCTTACAACTGCCTTTACTCTGAAGATATGATTGGCACAGTTAGCAAGGTCAGTGTCTAAGTCCCACAAGATAACTTAAGTTCTCAGCTGTGCATGTTTCTCTGGTTTAGAACAGTACTCCTAGTGATTGTGAGAGTGTAAGTTAAAGCAAAAGAGTAAAGAAAAGGCAGGTAACAGAAGACAGACTTCAAACTGAATAATATATCTTTAATTTATCAATCAGTGAACTGAAAATAACTGTCAAATACACATCTATCCCAACTCAGATAAATTTACCCTCTAACAAAATGTCCAGGCCATCTCAAACAATCAAATTTGTAATTTGGTTATCTTTTTTTTCTTAATCAAAAGCTTAAGCAAAGCCAAGGATAGAATTGTAAAGTAAAACATATATATATGCATGTGTGTGTGTTAGGAAAAGTGCAAGAACTTAGAAATACTTGTATAGTTCATTGCTTTGTGTAATTTATAAAAAAGTTCTTAAGTTCCAGTTGAAATAGTTTTAAGTTAAACATAATAATTTAGGGATTGAATAGAAAGAGTTTCTTCTTTATTAAAATTATTATTGCAAAGTAATTTTAATAAAACACCATTTTTTATAAGTAAAATGTTGCAAACAACTGGTTTATTTCTGTACTTGTTTTTTACCAAAATATGGCACTTACGTATTTTAAAAAGATATTTACTGCTCCCCTGACAGCAAATCCTTTTCTGTTTTGATGGTTTGCTCTCCATTGAACATGTTGTTTGCTCTACATTTCCTTAAGAAAATGAAGTTGTAAAGGGCCAGATCAGAGTCTTATGTGAAAGACATTTAACTTCTTATTTTAAAATATATAGTAAATCAACATCCAATAAGGGTTAACTATTCATCCCCATTCTCTTTTCTCAGTCTCTTTTTATGTCATTTTTTACTCAGTGAAAAGACCAGTGTTATAGAATCATGAGCAGTTGGAAGGACTTTGAAGTCAACCAGGGCAACCTCTCAGCCATTGCAGGCTGCCTTCAGACATCCTGCCTGAGTTATTCGCCCAACTCCACTGGAGCACTTTCAGTGAGAAAAAGGATGGGAGGAAATGAGGTGGTGGCTCATTTTAATCTGGACATATGAAATCACATCTTCCCCCAGAAGCTGGATCCTTTCAGTTTCCAGTTCTCAACGAACCATCCATCCAGTTAGAAAAGCTAAAAAGTAGGAATCATACTTGTTATGCCCATATTCCTCACCTCACAAACCACTATGACATCAATTCCTTCCACTTATCTTGCTCCCTACTACCTCCTAGTCCAAATACCACACTTTCTAACCTAGGCTGCTACTCATATATAAACCTACTGATCACTCCATATCCACTTACATATGCTTGTGGTTAATTTTTTACTGATTTTTTTACAAAATTCACCAAATTTTGTGACCACAATACCTATAATTGCTTCCCATTTCTCATAAGACGAAATAACTCCCTGCAGACAGTTCACAACCTTGAACCATCTGGACCTGTCTAGTTTCATCTACACCACATGCACACACCTCCCAACCCCCCATCCAGCCTCATAAGGTCTATTATACCACCCATCCCCCTTCAAGAAACAGGAATTTTCAAGTGTAACTTGACCCATTTAATTCATGAATTTTCTTAAAATGAGAACAGTAACTTTTCAGATTTTACAGCCAGGATACTATTCAAATCCTTTCAAGAGGTTTATATTAGCATTCAATAGAGTTGGCCTCTGGCCATCTTCAGAACAGTTGGGCCACAGTCAATTGTATTGCCTTTGTCCTGCCGCCTCCGCAAGCTTGTCATTACATGCTTTGCCTCTCTTCTGCGCTCCCCCTTCAGCCCCAGTGTCTCAAGGAAGCCATCCATACTGTTAATCTCTCAAGGGTGCTCCTCCACAGCACTTTGTATTTTCTTCATAACATTTGTTACAACTACATTCATTTATAGTATTTCCTCAATTAGTCTTCTTCCCTATCAGACAGTGTGCTCCATACAGGCTGAAATGGAATATATTTTTACTCACTAATATTTTTGTGAATATGCCACCTAGTAACCTTTAAATATTTGTTAAATTAATGAGAAAACATCTTAATGCTTAAGTAATAGAAATTAATATAGTATGTAAATTTTCCCTTTCTAGAAAATATGGGGGATTCTTAATCATATTTGATTAGACAATTTTTCCTATTTCTAATCATGTCAGTTTTTGATCATTCTCATCTCTGATTCCTGTTTTAATCTTGGAAAGGATACATAGTTTATTATAAATTCATTTGTTATAATATAAATTACTGTGTACTTATCATATATTTATTTTAATAATTTATATATGTATACATGACTATGTTTTTAGAGCAGTTTTAGGTTTATAGCAAAATTAAGAGGAAGGCACAGAGATTTTCTACGTACCCTCTGTCCCCACACATGATTTCAAATTTTGGAAATTGTAAATGAAGCTTCTATAAACATCAATGTGTAGGTTTCTGTGTGGACATGTTTTCAACTCCTTTGGGTAAATACCAAGGAGTTTTGTAAGAAACCACCAAACTGTCTTTCAAACTGGATGTACTATTTTGCATTCATATACTTGCTAGCATTTGGTGTTCACATTGTTCAGATTTAGGCTATTCTAAGAGGTGTGTAGATTTAGGCTATTCTAAGAGGTATCACATTGCTGTTTTAATTTTCATTTCTCTGAGGAAATTGATTTGGAACTTCTTTTCATATGTTTATTTGTCATCATCAGATGTTCCTTGGTGTCAGTTAAGGTCATTGGTTCATTTTTTAACATTTGTTTTCTTATTGTTGAGCTTTAAACTTTTTTGTATATTTGGATAATAGTCCATATAAGATATGTCTTTTGGAAATATTTTCTTCCAGTCTGTGGTTTGTCTTCTCATTCTCTTTATATTGTTTTTCATGTTTAATTTTAATGAAGTAGAATGTACCTTTGGTGTTGTATCTAAAATGGCATTGCCATACCAAGGCCATGTAGACTTTCTCCTATTATCTTCTAGGAGTTTTATAGTTTTACATTTAGGTCTGTGATTCATTTTGAGTTAAATTACTTTGAAGGGTATAAGGTCTATGTCTAGATTCTCTCTCTCTCTCTCTCTCTCTCTCTCTCTCTCTCTCTCTCTCTCTCTCTCTCTTTCTCTCTCTCTCTCGATGGATGTCCAGTTGTTCCAGCACCATTTGTTGAAAAGGTGATCTTTGCTCCATTATATTTCCTTTGTTCCATTGTCAAAGATCAGTAGATCAGTTAACTACATTTACATGGGTCCATTTCCGGGCTATTTATTCTGTTCAGTTTGTCTATTCTTTTTACAATACCATAGTACTTAGTCTCTATAGTAAGTATAGAGGCTTACTACCTCTGTAGTAAGTCTTAGGTTGGGTATTGTTAGTTCTCCACCTTTGTTCTCCTGCTATAATGTTGTATTGGTTAGTATATTTTCTATCAGGATTCACTATTCACCTCAGAGAAACATTGCCTATCAATAAATGTAGACCTGTACCTTAGGAAAACTTTACACCAGACTGAGCTGAAAAAGAACTTCACCACTTTTCAATGTTATATAAAAATGGCACTTCTCTTTAAGTACAAGATGCCCCTATAATGCACCATCTGCTCTGTGAATTATGCACTCTTGGTCAGTTGCTTCTGTTATTGTAGTCATTTTACCTAAAAATATTTTATTCCATATTGCAGTAACTATTTAAATAGGATATCCTCACTGGGTAGAATGTTATAATATTACTTACAAATACCTAGTAAATGCCGTCCTCTGTGAAAACAGATCAGTATCTAAGAAGTTGGAATCCAATGACATATATCTAATTAATAATAATTTACTATTTTTCCCCAGCCTCGTTGAGTCTCCTTAAGAACATTAATCAAACATTAAACCTTGGTTCAGGAAATAATAAAGCCTGTCATATGTTTCTAGTGTGTGGTTTGCAGTTTCTGGCACATTCATGATTGCATTTTTGTGAATAGGGTCTTCTAGCCAACCTATTATTCCCTCTAAAGCATGGAGACAATCCTCTTTCCATCTCAACTTCTCTTCCAATCAAAAGTCTACAAATAACAAAAATTTTGTAATTGCTATCAATTCGTAATAAAAATATTAAATTAAAAATTAAATCCAAGAATTTGAGAATTCATTAATTTCTCCCCCTCTGAACTGCCTGTTTATGTTCTTCTAATGCTTTCACATTCATTAAATCAAGTTAATCTTTGACACTAAAAAATGAACTAAGGACATAAATAGTGTTATCTAGTAGTGATCCCAGAGTGTGATCCCCTAATCTAATTAAGGAAAGGAGATAAAGCATAAAGGAATGCATGTCAATAGTTAGTATCATCGGCTAAGTCTAAACAATTGAATTTCATAATAGTAAGTGCTTAAGGCGTTGAAAGAATGCAAAGACTGTCATATGATCAGATGAAAAATACTAGGGAAGTGGCGAGGCCATTTCACTGTATTAACTAATACAGTGTGATTGGTTAATATGAAACAGATAGGGAAAATAAGGAAAACTGGGAATAAACTATTTTAATTGAAGGATATATTCTGATTTAAGGGTTAGTTTATTTTTTCATTCATTTATTCAGAAAAATCAATTAAATTCTAAATATATTGACCAAGTTCTGACAATGTGCCTAGGGCTGAGTAAAGAAAGTCCACTTACTCTGAAAGTCAGGTAACAGGATCGAGCTCCATAATTGCCTAACTCAGTGCTGCATGTAAATACAATTGTCTTTTACATATTGGTGTTATGGTATGCATGAAAATTGATTAGTTTTTAGATACCTAAAACATTTTCTGTAGAATCTTTGGTTCCTGTGTAGAAAATTATATCACTCACAAATAATGAAAAGATTATTTATTTTCTACAAATATTTATAAATATATGTTTATTTATAGTTACACAGAAACTTGACTTTCATTTGAAAAGAAATGGTGATATGGGACATAATTTCCTTGTCCCTTTAAAAAAAACAAACAGTCAAAAAAAACTTTTCATTAGAAGTCAAACATACCCACAGGAAAATGCATAGATTACAGCCTGATGACATCTCACAAATTGAACCCATGAGTTCAAAGCACCCTGACAAAGAAATACTATATTACCAACACCCCCAAATTACCTTCTATGCCTTTCTCTGATTCAACATCTGAAAAGGTAGTCACATTTATGGTTAATAAAGATTGATTTATGTTGCCTATTTTTGAATTGTAAATAAATAAAATCCTACCATGTGTAATCCAATTTTTGATTATTTTAGCTAAGAATTTCAGCTGTATATTTTTGTTTTAAGTTTGAATTCCAATCACAGATGTTATATAGGTGAGTTTGCATTAAACAATTATTAATGGAGTATTTTACCTTTTAATTCTGTTCATTATACAACAAAGTTGAATGTATCACCTCAATTTCCATCCCTGGATTAGGCTTTTTTTTTTTTCCTCTGGTTCACTCTTTAGAGAGAAGACAAGTTTGGAGAGAAAACTCAATGGCTCTCTCGGTTTGGGCTCTGTGTGAGGTATCTGATCCTACATCCAATCTCACTTTGTTTCCTACTCACAATTTTATAGTTTACCATGAGGGAAAAGTGCTCATTTTGCACTTTCCTGGATATTTCTCCTTTCCCTCAGATTTGAAGGTTATTAAAACCCACTATTTAAAAAAACCACTACTTGCTCCACTGTTTTTCTATGCTCATGGATTTGGACTGTCTTGCTGATTATAATGCAAAAGATTTTCATCACTTTTCTCCTAACACAGTCATCTATTAAAGTATTTTAATCTATTTTACCAATAACTTAGCCTCTTTCCAATATCTTTTTGTTTTCAATATCTGCTGTCTATAGTGCCCTCCACTGCCTCTAGCCTGAACAGTTAAAATAATACTCAGAGTATAGTAATAAAAATATGTAATTCCCTAGAGAGCTCTTTTTGAGAAATTTAACCAGATAATTAGTCATCTATACAACTACATATTATTGTTTTTTCCATTCTCCTAACTTTCTATTAATCAGTATGTCAAGAAGTGTCTTTTATTTTCTTTCCTAGGAATGTCTAAGAAAGTCTTAATAGTCATTATTTGGCCACTTGAAAACATGTGGTTTCATTTTCTTTATCAATGTCTAGGAAAGCATCAATAGAATTCGCAGGTTATTTTCATGTTTTTCCATAACTTTCATTAACATTCTTATATTTGATTATGTCAATTGTCTAAAACCATATTGTTTGGTGAAATGGCTGGTGGAACCAATGACATTGTCGAATTATAACTTTTCTTTCTCTGAGAAGGTGTCTTAAATTTTATAGAGGAGATATAGCAAAATTTGTTTCAAGTTGAACTTTCCTTAAGAATGACTTAAGGTGGCTATAAGCTATGGTTAAATTTAATAACTTTGCAATTAAGGCATCACAGTGCTTTACTTTTAAGATTAGAAAAATATCATCATTGTTTATCAGGGCATTGGATTGATAAATTGAACAGGAGCTTAAGGCCTTTTGGAATTTAATTATCTTTATGCCCTAAATTATCACACAAATTAGTGGAAAATTTGCACAAAGTGAGTTTACAGAGTTTACATGAGATTCACTAGTTCCCTATACTAAGCTCATTCTCAACTTTATGCTAATTTAGTAATCTCATTCTTGGTTTTAATTTTTAATTTTACTTTATTTTTTTCAATGTATGGCTATGGGTCATATTTGAATTCTGGAAAGCTAAGTGTTCAAATATGTCTTCTCCTTTTTTACATTATGACCTATGTTCTACCTCTGTTTATTTTTATATTTCTTTCTTCAAGAATATATTAATTAAAGGTTATATGTAAGGCGTGAATCCTTCATCTCAGTGTCCTACTGCTTTCTCCTTATAGTCAATCCCTCAAGCATGGTACTGATTATCATGCCTAGAAAACAAGCTAGTTATACTAACCTGGTGACTTTCACACATTTGTATTTAATGAGCTCTCCCATGCACTCTCATTCTATGACCCTACAGAAATGTTTCTGGGCAATATCCAATCAGTGCTTAAACATCAAATCAACTGATTTCAATCCAGAGCCATACTCTTACAAAATTAATGATTTCTCCAGATTGTCTCATCTTTTATCTCTATTATCTTAGACTACATTATTTTTAGTTGTTTTTGTTTTTGGTCATCTTTCTATGTCTCCTCTAAGATCTATAATCTACTTTTTGAAAGTTTCTATTTACATTTAGATTTTCTATATCTATTTAGATTTTCTCTATAAACAGTAGCAGAGCTTCCTCATTTTTTACTTGATTTATTTCAATACCATCTGACACCTTTTTGTTTTATTTAAAAAAGCAAAGCAAAAGTTATTATATACTCTTTAATAATTTGAATTATAAGTTCTACCACTTTTGCATACTTCTCCTAGTAGTCTTTCTGGTGCATTCATGTCAGTCACTTCATCAAAAATATACTTCACTATTGCTTTGTATCTAAATTCAAATTGAACTGGCATTGTTTATAGTAATACACCTAGTACTATATGCAACTTATTAAAACTTTAATTGTTTAAACACACATTTTGCAACATACAAAGATATACTAAAAATACCTTGTATTTAAAATATTAAATAAGTCATGCATAATAATACTACCTCTTTTCTATGGTACATCTTCTTTTCATAGAAACAATTTTCCTTTATCTGTCTTCCCAAAACCTTTATACTTATCTCCGCTCTTGTGCTCATCATCTTTTATAATGGCCAGCTGTTTATGTGTTTGCATTACACAAGACTGTTATTGCCTCAAAGGCAGAGACCATGCCTTATTCATCTTTAATTCCTAGCATCTAATGCAGTACCTAGTAAATAGGATGTGTTTGGTAATTGCTTGTGAATTGAATTGAAATTGGTTTACAAGTGTTCCCAACATTAAAAAGCCAATAACACAGCTCTCAAACGATTCTAATAACTGGAACTGAATATGTTATATATTTTTCCTTAGATTATCATCTATTATAACAAAGATTTCCAAAATATTTTAACAGGTATTTGAATAGTTCCTGTCATTGTAATTTTAGTTCATAATAATCAGACATATTTTGTATGACTTTTGCATAAACAAAAACAAAGGAACCATAAAAATTACTATTCATTACTACATTACATTATTTTAAGTATTAGACAATAAGTTACATTTCTAATTCCTTTTGATTATGGGAATATGAATTCTCTTTACTCTGAGATATTTTTTAGGGAATATTATCCCCACTATATTTTTTCTTCTTTTACAATTCGAGGATAGAGTTTAAGAGATGGAATGAGCACTCAAGTAATCAGGGGTGATTAATAAAAGCATATTTATGGCTAATAACTTAGCATATTTTAACATATTAGTATAATTAATAAAGAAAATAATTAAAACTTTTTTCTAAAGGCTGATAAAAGGCTATATTATAGATGATAGAAATTTTTCAATTCAAAGAAGTTTTAATAAAATATAAACTTTTCTAAATGAGATAAAATACAAACAAGCATTTGATCAAATGTTAAGGGTTACTGATTAAGGGTATTATTTCAATATTAGTTCAAAATGTTGGATTCATTTCTGAAATTTCTCTCTCTCTCTCTCTCTCTCTCTCTCTCTCTCTCTCTCTCTCCCCCCCCCTCCCTGTCTCTCTCTCCCTTTCAATAAAGTCTTAATGTACAACAGAAAGTTAGCACAATAATTTGCTCTTCGAAATTTCCCTATGACAGTAGAGAAGAGCCATTTCTTTCCTATTGTTTCTAAAAAATGATGGGAAGAAACTTGATAAAATATACTTCAGTTAATTAAAGATTGTACTCTACTGACAGTCACTGATTCCAAGCATGTTTCTGTCTTACTGCTGCCATTTGTGCCTGTCCTTGAATTGTTATTCACTATTTCCCTCTCTAGTTCCATATGCTAAGTATGTATATCTGAACAGAGGTGGAAATAGACCAATTCTCTGGAACAGAGATACACTAGACTTAGGGGTATAAAATTGCCCAGCTTGGGCAAGGAGAGTGGATACAATTTGCATTAGTCCAGGAAATGTTCCTCCTGAAATTCGCAATGTGTAATCTGCATACCCAGCAGATGCTTCAGGCCTCACCAGGATATACTGTAGCTGAGTTCAGTGAGTGAAGACTTCAAATTATTATTTGTACATGGAGCGCCTGTGTCTACAGTTAGAAGAGAGTCAAAGATGTTTTTTATGCTTATTAGTCATATTTGTCTTTTTGTCTTAAAATATGTAATGCCTGCTTGAAAATCAAAGGATACTTTCCATCAACAGCTAAGGAATACGTTGCTTGAGTTTTATTTCCATTTGATGTATCTGTTCACTTGTATATTACGTGTTATTTCCCGGGCAATTTCTATTACTCTTTATCTTACATTTACTTTGTAATATCTATACCAATGAGTGAACTGTTTGCCTTCCTGAGCATTTTAGGATTAAACAAGAAAAGCAGGCCTCAGGATTTCTTTGGCATGTACAAGGTTTGACTGATATAGCCCAAGAAGAGGCAGAGAAAGCTATTAGGCTTCCTCCCAAGTTCCAAGATGGGTTCTGTGATCAGGAACATTCTTCACAAAGGAACATTTCTGTTCCATTAACATCATTACCCAGATGGTAATGATGTGCTTCAGTGTGGAAGATGAGAAGACCAAGCTCTTTTTATATACTTCCTGAATATCATGTGTGACGCTAGGTCAGAAGGGAAGAAACTGGTTTCTGTTTCTAATAGTGAGGTCAAAGCAGAACTAGCCATTGCACAGGAGTAAACACTCCAAAGATCTAGGGAGCAAATACATCCTGATAATCGAGGTGGTGAGGTTCAAATGCTACATTTAGGGACACTGCAGGAATAGTGATCATTTGTACACCAGACTGTGAAGAATAAAAACATTAATATATACAATATCTATTCCAATGTTAATCTTTCTGATCATTTATCTTATTCTGCTGTGTAGCCTTTAGAAACTGAAGGTTCGTTATCACCTGAGAAAGTAGACATCAGAACAGTGAAGTAGGCTCAGAAAGATCAAATAAAAATTGAAGGTACCCCAGAATCAGGTTTGAATCTCATCAGCCTGTAGGTCGCTAATCCTCAATGTATAAAACCATAGAGACCTCTAAGGCTGACATAGGGGTGGTGAGAAAGTCATGGTTGCCTTGTATGAAGCAATCAAAATGGGAATTATCTTCCACAACCACAAGGACCGTAACTAGATGAGATTTTATATTAGCAGAAATACCATTTAGTCTATGAATTTCCTAGATGAATAAATTGATAGAATAGTGAATATACTAACATACTCACATCCTACTAGACTTGCTGAAAAAAATATATATATATAAAGTTAGGGCTTGCAAAATTTTATTTTGATCTTGATGTTAAAGGAAAAAATAATGCAGAACATATGTAATAAACATCAGCTTGCTAAATTTCATATGAAAAATTAAATTCCCTGTGCTTGCTGACAGCCTGGGTATATTCTCACTGTGACTTTACCACTGGCTTCTATTGCATGTCATGAAATGGCTATAGATTTTTTTCAATTTCCCCATGTACAGGTAATGCCACCAACACTTCCAAGACATAGATGCACCATCTTTAAGTATGGAGGTTCCTCTGCTGTACTTTTCACTCTTTGGTTTAGCATTTCTCATAGCTTTAATAGTAGATAAAAGCGAATATTTAGTTAATAACCTGACACCTCTTATTTTAATTTATTCTGTGAAACATTTCTTGACTCTTCATATTGGGCTGTTATTTTTTGTTTTTGTTGTTTTTTTTCACTAAACATCCTCTAACCTGGCTTGGAGTTACTCACTTGCCTTATATACTTAGACACAGGCAAGAGGGGATTTGTTTAGCACCTGCATTTAAAAAGTTCCCAGATATCAGAAAACTAAGAGGTGTGATCAAAAGGTACAGTGAATGTTTAAATTAAAAAGTTATTACAGTAAAAGACATATTGCCATTAATCCCCTTCAAAATACTCACCCTTGCTTCAAACACACTTATTTCACATTCTTGCCACTTTCTGAAGTAGTTCTGGAAGTCCTCTTTTGTGAGTTTCTTTACTTCATCCTCCATCATGACAGCACTCTGTATCTCACATCTCTTCTGGTAGGGCAATTTCTGTCAAATAAAAACATTATGGTGAGTCCTCATCCACCTTATTCACCAGATCTGGCACCATGCAACTTCTGGCTCTTCCCCAAACTCAAAATTACCATGAAAGGTAAACATTTTGAATCAATTCAGGACATTGAGGCAGCCATGACAGCACAACTAAAGACACTCACAAAAGAGGACTTCCAGAACTGCTTGAGAAAGTGGCAAGAATGATGGGATAAGTGTATTCGAAGCGAGGGGGAGTATTTTGAGGAGGATAAATGGCAATGTGTCTTTTACTGTAATAATTTTTTTAATGTAAACTTTCACCATATTTTTTTATCACACCTCATGTATGTGTGTGTGTGTGTGTGCGCACGCGCATGTGTGTGGGTGTGTGCATGTGTGTGTATAAACAAATGTAACTAATGGACAAAAGGCACTGCTGCCACTTGGGATGTGGCACTCAATAGTGGCATAGCATGACGTGAAACCTGAACACCTACCTTCATGACATGACTAAAACTGTCATCTAGACATCTCTAGCCCTGTGCTTTTAAAACAAATGACTATTGTGCTCTATTGTTAAACAGGTTTGTGTGGTGCTATTACTGACATTGTAGACTGACACTAGTTATAAGAATAGGGAGAATTACAGGAGTAGGGGTGCTTGATTGTGAAAAAAGGACAAAATTAACTTGTCCAACCCTGAATCTTAGATGTGAATGCAATAGATTATTGCATGATAAACTATTGATGTGTAATTTTCTAACAAAGAAAACAATATTTTTATTACTTCTTTTATTGTTTTCAATTCAGGTTTTAAAAAAGTTCCTGAATTAGTATTGAAAATACATGTTAGAAGCAGAGAAACAATTCTTTATATTAAACATACTCTTAAAATTTGAATCTAGGTAGGTTTAGAAGTGAAAATGTGAAGTACGTACTTAGTTATTACCTTAACAACTGAAAGAATATTAAATATTAGAATTGTGAATATTTTCATACAAACCTTTAGTATTTTAATAACTTTTCAAGTATTTGCATAAAAATACATTGTTTGAACTAATCTAGATTTGCAACTTAAATATTCACTAATTATAACTTGCTCTTTGCCCTTTATTATAATTGTATTGAAATTTTTTGATATGTAAAATGTTTTATTTTTGTCATTTATTGTAATGTACATTTAATTAATTAAATTTATTTACATTTGGGGCATTTCAGTGTAATTTTGTCTTTTAGATCTGCACTATTCAATAATACAGCTACTAACTATATTCTTAGACTTAAAAACTGAAACATGCAATTTTCTTTGCACTAAACAACTTTATTATTTTGGTAGAAATTACATTTCACCTTAACCATTTTATTGCATAATACATTATTTATATATTGTTATATTGCAATGCATATATCAGGAGTATGTGTAGTTTCTAACACTATACATAACACTAATCTAATAAGTATCAACAGATTAATTCATTTTAAATAATTTATTCAACATACCAATGTACCATTAAATGTTTTTTTAAAATATTTTATGCAGAAAACATGGGTTGCAATGATACTTTATAAATCATATTTGATCGCTAAATTAAAATATATTAATGATAATGTAATAAAATTTTTCTAATTAAAAATATGTGGAGAACTTTTAAATTGAAAATTGGGTGAAGATGCAGGTGTTAATACTATAACTAGAACATTAAAGAAGACAATAGCAAAGAGTGCTATAAATATATGACAAAAACTGCAGAAATCACTACTATGACACACCTGAACCCTCTAAATATAGCACAATTTATTAATAGCTTTATTTATGGTTACAAATGGAAGTTGTGGATAGAATTGAGAATTTCACTCAAACTAAGTCCTAACCCTTCTAAATGTATGCTAAGTTGAAATGTCTATCATGTCTAATAGTTTAGAACCCTAGTAGAAAAAGTGTTCATTTTAGGTTCATTTAAATTCTCAATTTTTGTTCATTATTGTTACTCTACTATGCATCTAATAATTTGCTTTTTAATATTTTCTATTTTATATATAATGTGTTATAATTTTTGACCACTGGGTTTTGGTTGATTTGAAAAACATGTGGGGAGACAAATCTTAATATCCTTAAAGATCATTTTCTAGAAGACTTCTAGATATTTTCTAATTTCTTGAACTTGCTTGTAAATTCCAAAGGACAAAGTTCATAATTAAAAAAAATTGTCATTCAATATTAAGGTGGGATGAAGCAATATAAATAGGATAGGAATGAAACTTATAATCATATATAGAGGCTCTGGCACTACCTAATTTCTCTTATCCTCAAAAAAGAGATCTGAGTCTTTTTTTCAATCTATTATGGTATTTTTTCATCATTAGCTCAAAGGCTATTATAGAACATGTTGCACATATACTTAGTCAGTTGAATATTAAAAATGAAATTGTATATATCAATAATAAGTGTCCATAATTATGTGTCCCATAAAATAATTAAAGTAATAAAATTTATGAGATAGAATTTTGAAGAAGTTATGATAGATAGATACCAAAGGATTGAACTATTAATATTATGTAATCACCCTGTTAATAAATGTTTTATGATAAACATTCTATTTACATAGAATTCAATGAGTTATAAATGTCAACATGCATCACAGTTGTTTATTCTCTCAGATACTTTCTAAAGTGTCATATACATTTAAAATATCAATTTTAAGTTATGACATCTTTTTATCATTGTGTTTTATAAGCAGTTCCATATTTGTAGGATATTTTCTGAGTCATATTCAATATGTATTGAAAACAATTTGTGTAAAGATACTAAGAATCTGTTCTTTTACTAGAAAGTTAAATAATTGTAAATTTAAACATTTTTATTTTGCATTTAACTTAGGATTGTTTTAAATACATTGATTTATTTTTCAAACATAAAAAGAGTACTAAAATTATGTATATTACCTTAGGAAATGCTTTGTATGAGGTCCTATTTCCTGTTAATATTATTATCATTGAAAGAAATAATACCCAAAATTAATTATATTAGAGTAAGGAACACTGCTCATATAAGTTGTACAAAAGTATTTTCATATTTTTCTAAATGATTACAAGATTTGTAACTAGATTATATAGACATACATATATGACAGTGAAGAAAACCAGTGTAATATATAAATACTTAATCAAAATGAATTATTATTTGAAAATAATAATTATATTATCTTCAACCCTATGCATTAGACCAATTACAATCCCTAAGGAACTTCACAATTATTGTTCTTCTAAATGTATTTTGTACCATGAGAGAAGTACCTACTAAGAATTTTGTAGTTTACCATGAGGGAAAAGTGCTCATTTTGCACTTTCTGAAAATGCAAACTGAATTATGTTGAAGAAGATATAAAATTGTGTCATCTACATGTAAATTGGTTTTGGAACCTGAGGGAGGGATGAGTTTTGTATATATTGTGTTAAAATTGTATCATATGGTTAGATTTTATTAAGTACAATAAAAACAACATGATTTTTTTGCAGAAACTAATTGAACTGAAGTAGATAATTAATTACAGAACTCTTTAATTCCTTCACAATACAGTTATAAAAATGGTAAAAAGTGCAATGTTTATCGAACATTAAAGAATAGCCTCCTCACCAAATGCAGCTTTTAACCCTCTAGCTACTACATAAATGAAGGTTTTACAACTCAACCATATATTAACATACTTTCAAACTTGAAGCAGCTAATGAAACAAGATTGTTTTTACTGCTCTTTTGTCTAATCAGAAAGGGCATTGGCACTGATAATTCCTTAAAAAGGTCTCAAATTTAGAAGTCTTTAGAATGCTAACTGTAAAAACTTCTGCAAATAGGAGCAACTTACTAATTTCTTTGAAATTCAAAGAAAAGTATACTTACTTGAAAGTATATTTTAGCTAAAACACTTCAAATATATTACCCTTAAATTGTGAAGACAGTACACTCTACAAATATTTGCCATTGGGCCAAGATTTGTGGATGGATTTATATTTTAGAATATAACAAATTGATATCATGAATATGGTTTTAAAGTCAGTTTGCTTTATGTTAAATACCTCATTAATAGTGATGAAGGCATCACATGGTAGTTAAAAATCCGCGTATGCACATACCTAATTAAAATGTTTGCTATAAATTATTTGTAACTAGAGAGGTAAATAGTTCATTAATAATTTAAGTGTATAACTATAAACACTTGGAGGTTATGTAGTTTAACATTTTCTTATTCATAAATTAGGAAACACACTAAAATCTGCTAAAATTATACACAGGGTTACATAACAAGTTAGTGGTAGGGCTGGGGTTACAACTGTGAACTTACAACATAGTGAACCGTACACATCCTGCTGCTGAAATGGCCAACTGTCCACCAAAATTTCTGCTCCCTTCCATAGTATTGAGATGCTATGGAGAAGCAGCTCCTGCTACCTAGTCACTCAAATGATCCCAATGTGGCTATTTGACGAGTTCTAGTAATGCAGTTAGAGTGGAAATAATCTATGTTATTTCCTGGTCAAGGGCTTTAAAAACTAGGTATGTCTTTAACATCCCCCTTGCACCAGATGGATACAGACAACAATGATCCCCTAATGGATGACACAATCAAAGACTAGCTCTCTAAATCATCATGGGAGGAAAACTGCCTTCTACCTTGTTATTTTGAGTGAGGAAAAAACTTTTATTGTTAAACTGCTGAACTCTTGGGGCTTATTTGATAATGTAGTAAATACACTTTTAACATGTGAAATGAGAAGTTTAAATAGAATCAACTCTACTAGCTTTAATTATTTTAATTTTTAACTTATTGATACACTTCTTAAAAATAGAATTATGATGAATTCTTAACTAATTTATTTTTTACTTAATTATCTTTGCACTTTTTCTTTAATTTGCATACCATTTGGGTCTTATTGTTCTGTTTTTCTGACTTTTAATTATCATAGCTATATTATGAAATATTCATAAAATATCATACATAAGGAAGACATAAAAATTAATTTATAAAATTTAGTTATAAACAGATATAATATTACCTCCATTAAATCTGTTAAACTTGGTAGAATTTTGATGTTAAAATATTAAAGGTAAATATTGGTATTTCTACTGACTTATCTAACAATCATTTTTAGTTATTGTACTAAGACAGGATTTGATTATCAGAGCAAACTAACATATAGCCATAACCTTGCACAGCATCAAGCTTTTATAATTGCAACCATATAAGCAATCAAAAACCAGAAGCGAAGCAAGGAGAGATCTGGGACATTGAAGAAGCTCGCAGGTCTTTCCTTCCTATCAGACATGTGCTCTTTGGCCCAGGTGAAAAATTAAGGTCTCTAACTGAATTTTTTTAGATCACCTTATATATAAGATATATTTTAGTTTTATGAAAAATATCTAATTTACTTCCAAGATTCTTACCTGCTTTACATTATATACTCTGAGGAGCAATGCACATAAATCAATAGATTCTAAGACTGTTTACCATAAACAATACTAAGTGAGAGACATCCTGATAAGGGCACTAACTGAGTTATTCTAAAAGACAAAATCAACCTACTTAACCAGGTGGTGTAATTGTTAGTATGTTTATAGGGAGACTATTCCTGCTTACTTGCCTTTTTCCCCACTCCTTGTCCAGGAATTTCTAGGAAAAGTATGAAGAAATTAATAATAGTCCAACTATTTTAACTTAATTCACCCTGTTCAGTGGCCTCAGTCAATATCACCTTGCTGCATGTTACTCAGGTATAATTTTTATAATTTCCTTACCACATTTTCTCCAATATCTCATATAAAAAAATAAATCAACAAATAACCCCATGACCACTATTTGACATTTCCAAGGGGGGTATACATTCCATCTAAAAATTGTTAGTTGTGATCTCTTCATTTATTCCTTGATATTCTCTTTTCAGCTTGATCATGAATTTTCCTCCATCATCCAGATTTATTTGGAAGTTTTAATGCATGCTAATGATGACATTTAAATCCAGTGAGTTCTCACTTAATGTTGTTGATAGGTTCTGTGACTTTAACCAATTTTACCATAGGCTAATTAATATAAACAAGAGTTAAGTTTCTAAGGCATTTCATCAACATTATAAGGAAAGGGCATTATGAAACAATGTTAGTCAAGGACCTGCTGTATAGATAATTTTTAGAACAAATTAACTTATTGGTGTCCACGGATTTTTATATTAATTGGAATCTTTACTCAGTTTCACCAAATATTTCTCATCTTGGGAATCATCATTTATAAAAAGCTTGTTTCTATTTCATTTTCTCAAAAATCTTGTAAACCTTTGTTACACTTCTTAATGCAGTATTAGAAGTATTGAGGTAGTAATTAACATACTGTATACATCAGTTAAAATCACAGTATTATTCTTTCACCTCAGGAAAAAAAAATCCATTTTACCATATAATTGTGGTGTTCTGTGTGCTTAATAAGGGTTATTATTTAATAAATTTTAGATTCTATCTGGTTTATGAATGTATTCAGACATCCAGATATAATAGTATCAGTTTTTCCAGACACTTATAGGTATCAGATATATCACAGCACTTATATTGCCCTATAGGGAGTTGTTCCTTTATCTTTACAATCCCAATCAATTGCCACACAGTGGGAATAAATTCCCTGTTCAGCCATGGTACCTGAGACATTAGAGAACAACGGACAAGATCACAGTGTTCAGTTATACACTACCACAGTGGTTCCCACAACTCATTTCTCTGGCTTGATTCTCTAGCATACTTAGCCACTGGCCTTTAATAACATAGATTTCATAGTGATTAGATGGCTAATAGTCTACTGGGAAAGAACTAAAGCCTGCTAAAAGCATCAATAATGGGATTGGTATTACATTACAGTCATTATTCAATAGGCCATTTAATTGGATCTTTGATGCATCTCCAGCTGTATCACTGTCCTAGAATTCAGTTTCATTAAGTATCCTTATTTGGGTTAAAATAATGATGATGATTTGGGTCATAATGATAAGCTTCCAGAAACCTTATTTCCACCTGATTCAATATTGTAAATTCAGATACTAATATCTCCAAAGAACATTTGGCATGATAGAGACAGTGCTGATTAAGCCAATACATATTTGCCACTGAGCACTGATGAAATTCATGCTGTTTGGGAAAATGTTCCGTAGTCAAAAACATCATGGGCTCCATGATGGCCAATTGGACCACAAATACAGCTCTCTTGGGAAACCATAAGTTTCTCATAAATATTCTTTGCCTATACCTGGAGTGGATCGGTCTGTAATTCCATGTCACCAAGTCACACTTAAATTGATCTGATTTGATATTAATTGTTTTCAGTTTATTCTGACCTTAAATGAACTTCATTCCAATGATGAAAGCTGGCATAATTTGAGCAGTGAAATGAATAGCAGTAGTGCTAGATTACAACCTGAAAAATAGAATAAATATTTATGTGTCCATAATGGAAATAAAGAATTTTAAAAAATGAGGGAGAAGAAACAAATCTTTTTTTCATAAAAAAATTCCAAATTATATGTATATTTATTCCTCTAGGATGCTTCCTCTCCCCTTGAGGATACAGTGGACTTTGTAGCTTGCTTTCATAGAAAAGGTAGGCTCCAAACATCTTTTTCTTTAAAGGGCAAATAGTAAATATTTTAGGCTTAGTAATCCAGAGATATCTGTAGGGCCTGCTCTGCTGTTGTAAAAATATGTGAAAGCAGCCATAATACATAATACATAAGTTAATGGGTATGATAATGTTCCAATAAAACTTTATGTACAAAAGCAGTTGGAAATCCTGATTAGGCCAGCGGGCCATTGTTTTTGACCTTTGGAGTAGAGAATGGAAAAGAAAAGTAGTGACTTCAAAGTGCAGAAGCCTGTCAAACACTACCTTAAGCAAGTGATAAAGGTTAACATCAACAGTAATAAGGCATGTAGATATTATGTACTCCCTTAAGGAAGCAATGAGATAGGCACTTCACCTTTCTGGTGTTCATCCCACAAAACATGTAACTTATGCCTAATGACTAATAATGATAAACTCTCAGACAAAGCCAAGGTATAAATTATTGTACTTTTATAGTTTAAAACTGTGAAGGTAATGAATAACAAAGAGACACCCATAAACACCCCTTTTAAAGTTCCCTGTCAAAATAGCTCTTTATGTACCAGCTTAAATAAATATCTAATTATAAAGATTGTAATTTATAATGAAAAATGCTTGAATAGCCATTGAATTTTAAAAAGATTTTTAAAAGACAGAATCATATCTATTTTCCCAACACTTGAGGTGGAGGCAATCCAAGGCCTTTTGCAATGATATGGGCCAAATAACATCAGGTTAATGTGCAAAGCTTTTTGTGATTGCATTTTGGACACTCTTAATGGCCCAAAGTTAAAAATGTGGTGGTACAACAGCCTAAATATTTGCGTCCTTCCAAAATTCATTTTGTAACTTAACCTACAAGATGATGATACTAGGAAGTGAGGCCTGTGAGAAGTGATTATGTCATGAGGGCAGAGCCTTCATGAATGGGATTAGTGACCTTATAAAAAACAGCTGCCTGAGAAAATTCCCTTGTCAGTTCCACCATTTGAAGACAAAACAAAAAGTTGCCATCTATAAATCAAGAAGTGAGCTCTTACCAGGCATCAAATCTGCCAAAGCCTTATCTTGGGATTCTTGGTCTCCAGAACTATGAGAAATAACTTTGTGTTGTCTATAATCTACCCATTCTCTGGTATTTTTTAAAAGCACTCAGAATGGACTAAACACATGGCTGTAGATAAAAGTCATAGGTAATGTAGGGTTTGGAAACTAACTGTAAAGAATCATCTAAGATATAGCATGATTACCTTGATGCATAATCAGTAAGGCTATTATATGCAAATGGAAAGCTGGGCCTTTTCCGTTCTCACATACAATGTCAATTGAGTTTGCATTTTGCCCAGGTTTAAATGGATGTGCTAAAAAAAGCCTTGGAAATTTTCCAAGTCTTAACCTGTAGTAAACCTTAAGCAATATAAAATTTTAAGATAGCAACAAAAGATCACTGCTTTGATTAAGGAAATGTTTGAAGAGCATACATTGATTTCCATGAGCTCCCTTTTTAATATCCCTGCCACGCTGAGGCTCTAGTCAGATTATTTATAGAGACTGATAAACTAACAGTGATTCAACAAGGTAGTTTTCCAGATCATCTCTGCCATTTCTGATATGGTAAGAGCTATGCAGGAATTGGGATAGGCCAAAGATATTTGGTAGAAGATAATGCTAATGCTTTCTTTTCAATTTTTAACTTACTGTTCAGTCAGACCAAACTTGTTTATTAAGGAATAGTATTCAATATTTAACATATTTCCACAAGGATATTGAATTAGCCTGCATACTGTCTTAATCTGGTTCCCTAGGAGTTAGGCTTGATAACCTTCAAAATGGTATTGTAATAGCTATGTACGATGTCAAAGGGGTAGTAGACTTGGGGGAGGGGGAGCAGGTTATCACTTTGTGAGGGGTGTAAATGTCTAATCATTATGTTGTTCTGTACACCTGAAACTAATAACAAATAAATAAATACATAAATGCATAAATAAATAAAACACTGAAATAAAAAGTCTTGAATATTGGGGCAAAAGTGTAAGTTATGTGCTACAATGCTGAGCATAATTTCTTGTTAGAAGAATCACAAGATTTAAGAACTTAATAGCCCATGACATCACTAGAGAGTGGCCCACAGCCTCTGCTACATTCAAGGCCCACCCTAGGCTCTGAAATGTTTTCCAACTGCATGCACAGGAGTAACTAGGATTATTTATTGAACTGTGAGAGATGAATGCTTTCTGATGGACCATGCCACTGAACAGGAAACCCAAAGACTGGTGAGACTGGGTTTGGACAAAGCCACATTGCTCACTTAGGAATGCTGTTGGCCTCTACTCACAAAGTCACCAGAAAGAGATGTACATTTGAATGGGGCTTTGAGCAGAAACAGGCATTAAATTCTTTATTAAGATTTGTAGCCCAAGAATTCCCATTGGGATCTTATGACCTGACTTTTCAGATTTTAAAGTGTCTGCGACTAGAAAGCACATGAGCTTTTGGCAGAAATTGAATAATGTTACTCAGCATAGACCACTGGGATTTTAGATTCAAAAGCTGCCTGATGCAGCCATTCATTATAGCCCTTTGAAAGATAACTGCTACCTTTTTATTGAACATTAGAAAATGCCCCCACTTTGGAAGTATACAAAGTAATCCTGAGACAGGTAATACCTAGAGTGTTTGGGGTAATGTAATGGAAACATTCACATACAAAGGGAGCTTCTCAGCAGAGCTCACTGATAAAATGGAAATGTCATATTCACGACCATGAAACACAGAGAAGATTAGGATGAATTCACCACATACATGAACAGATTGCCTGAAGGGTTATGACAAAGCCCTCTGAGGATCTGCCTACTCATTGCTCTTCTGCTGAATCCTGTGATTATCTCTTACCCAAGACAAAACGAGATGATTTATGGGAGTTCACAGATGGGATTTCCTAGATGGAAGCTTGCCGTGCTTTTTAGAAATTGGCTTCGAAGTCTGGTAATGGAAAGCAAAGTCAAATTTGTACAATGAGTGGAGATGTGGGCTATTTATTTCTTTATTTAGGAGTTATTAAGTTTATAAGTTCAGAGCAGTGTTTAGATATTTACTTAATCTTGACCCTGAGCCAACGGTCTTGTGGAAAGATAAAATGGTCCCGCTAAACTGTCCTAGGACAACTAGACAATTTTTTTAAATTCCCATATATGCTCTTCTTGTTATGGAATTTAGAGGAAGGTAGATTGCACCGAAATCCTAAAGGTAGGCTTGTGAGGTGGGCTGCTAAGAATGGCTGTTGACTGAAATTCCCAGTGAATTTCATCTAAGCTTTGCTTATTGTATGACAAAAGCAACCAGAAAGAATGGAACTAAAATTTTGAAACAGTAAATTGCCAATCATTTTGGCCTACCTGGATATATTTTGTCTGATGAAGTACTTCACTGTATATTTTTACTTTATTTACCACTTACTATTTTACTGCCATGAGTGTACAAAAAATTGACATGAAAGCATATTACATGAACATGTCACATTCTTTGTCATTCCAAGGACAAAAGTCTCATTTAAATCTAGAATGGATAATTAAAATATCTGCTACTTAAGTAAATGGTGAAAAAGTTTGAGGGGCCTGGGCAATCTGATTAAAAATTATACCTTCACACTAAATAAGAGAAGAGGTGAAGTGTTTTGGGAGCTCCAGTGGAAAAGTTTCTAAAATGGAAACGTTGAGTGAGGTAGTGGGGGACATTGAAGTACATTACTTGTGTATTTTCTATCTCACAAATTTGTTCCCTTTTCTTTCCTGATCCAGTTTCCCAGAAACTGCGGTTGCAATTAAAGGTCTTAGTAGAGTTAGCTATCAACATGCAAAACATATTTATAACAAAATATTTGACTGTGTGTATTCAGTCATATAGGAACTTCACCACAATCTATAAAGTTACCCCCATGTAAACATATTAGGGCTAACTGAATGCAGCCCCATTACCAAGTGGAAGAGACAGTTCTATAAGTCTATCTGCCAAATCCTGGTACATCTCCCTGGAAAATAATGTTGCTGCATGTATTCATGTGCAAACAGTACAGTTGAGCCAAGTCAAACCAAAAAAAAAAAAACGAGTTGTAGGAGTATGGTTTAAATAGTAACAAAACGTTACTGAAAATGTAAGAAATCAAGGAAAAGGAAAAGGCTCACAAGTAGGCAGACGTATCCCCAAGAGTATATCTCATAGCAATAAAAGAATACTCTCAGCTATGTCTTTAGGGTCTGGTACCAGAAGATGGCTAATGCTGGGGCAGTAACCTCCCCATTTTTCTAAAGAGAAGGGAAGTTCAGCTTATTCTTATTTGTAGCTGGGAATCAGGACTCCATCTGGGTAATACAGAGGAGAGATGGGATGTGGCACCTCCACATTCAGTTGACCTATATTTGGTCAGCTCGAACTACCATTTGACTTATAACATTTGACATTTTTCACATATTTCAGTTCTTTTCCTGGTGCCCTAAGAAAAATACTACCACTAAATGTATAGGTAGGAGGTTGCTTTGCAGCTGGACTTATGTTCAATGTAGCTGTGACTCTTGATGACTGCTGCTGAGATAGATACCTGGGTAGAATGGGAAGCAGACTGCTGCTGTCCTCGCCCAGTATTTCAGAGCTTGATTTACTTCTCCAAATATATGAAATATGAGCATGGACAGAATATCTCTAAGGAAAGCTATTACAGAACTTCCATAGCCCTGAAGGAAGTGACATGTGCATTGGGATAGTGGCCACATAACATTATTGACTCTTATTTGAAGCTTCCAAGGGGCCACTTGAGGGAAGTGTCACATCCAGACTAAGTTCTACTTGAGGCTAGAGTATCCCCAATTTACTGATACTTGGAGGGGAGATTAGGTCCAATTGTGCCAAAATTTTAGACCTAGTCTCAGATTAACTATGAGGTCTGACAAATACATTCACTAACTTGTTGCAATGATGTTGCTAGCCTTTTTTGATATCAGAGGAATTATTCATTATGTATTTGTAACAAGTGGACAAACAGTTTAAAAAGTTTGGAAATGCTGAAAAGGCTGCATGAAAAAGTTAGATGAAAATGACCTGAACTTTTCACCAACAATTCCTGGCTCTTGCATCACAACAATGCACCAGCTCACACGGCACTGTCTATGAGAGAGTTTTAAATAAATAACTGTATTGGAACACCCTCCCTACTCACTTGATCTGTCCTCCAGTGACTTTTTTCTTTACCCAAAGATAAAGGAAATATTGGAAGAAAGACATTTTGATGACATTTGGGACATCAAGGGTAATAAGACAAGAGCTCTGATAGCCATTCTAGAAAAAGAGTTCCCAAATTGCTCTGAAGGGTGAAGTAAGCACTGGTGTTGGTGCATAGCTTCCAAAGGGACTTCAAAGGTGACCATAGTGATATTCAGCAATTAGGTCTGTAGCACTTTTTCTAGGGTGAGTTCGTGAACTTAATTGTCTGACCTTGTATGTCAAGCAAACATTAAATTCTTAGAGACAATTTATTATAATTAAAGACACTTGCTTAATCAAACAGGGACATTCACTGATATGGAACTAATTTTTTTATTAAGGAAACAAATATTTATCTAGTGCCTACTATGTGCCTGTCACTGTACTTGAAGTTGAGGTAACAAAGCCATTGTAGCAGAAACTCTCATACCCCTCCCATGTCCCCATGGCAATCACTAAGCCTTTGGCATTGATTAGCTCTTTTCCAAGATATTGGCCACATTGGGAGTCAGCTTGGGAGAGTACTAAAAGAATATAAGAGGGGTGAATGTGTCAACAAGCTGATTTAATACCACAGCTGTCACCAATGACTGAAGATGGCTGCAAGCTCACCCAGAAAGGATGATTGAATATTTGATCACTCAAGAATTTTATGTAGTTACAGAGTTGATTTACAGCTGAAGTAGGCATGCTCTATCTTTATCTCTAGGGATGTCTGAATATCTGGTTTTTCACTGTTGGCCAAGATAAGTAAGTGCAGAGGGATTTATGATGTGCTGTTAAAGTCTAAAACTCCCCTTTGATACCCAAAGTAGCTTCTTTACTTATGACTTGCATCTGGGCCAGTGGGTTAGAAAACCCTGTCTTGGCTACTTTAGGACCCACTGAGAGCTTTCTCTGGGTATTCTCTCTGAGTCAAGATTCCTGCCACAGATTTTTGCAGGTTAGAGACTCTGTGCATTCCAGGTGCACAAAATTGGGACTCACATGACACTTGTGCTGTGGGATGTCTCTAGACATTTAATGCACCTGCACTTTCTCTCTCGCTGAACTGTATCCCTCACCTTTAAATGAAAGCCTTATGTACTCTATGGTCTAGTGAGACTCCTTTCAAATATCTCCACTTGGAAAACAATATAAGTGTCCCTGTAACTCAGTACTAGAAGCTCAAGATATCAGGGTACAAATGTGTGGGATAGATGCCACTGGACTGTGTGGCCCCATTCGTGTTCTTTAATGACATGGACACCATGGATAAAATGGGAATATGTTTTTCCTATGTGTAGAAGGGCAAATAAATTGTCAACACACTCTTTGTATGGGGTGAAGGGGATATTACGTAATCATATTTGGAAGCTGGTGTCACTAACAACATGTACTATGATACCTGGGGTATAATTATTTTTATAAACCAAATGGGATAAAACATTTACTGAATAATATTTTCTAGTTACATCCCTTGTCACTAAGGATGGGTATTAAGTAGAGTAGAGGTAATTCTGTTGGAAAGGAATAAAAATGATACTAATGTAATACATGGTATATTAAAAGTTAATTTAATTTATGGGGCTATAGGTGTAACAAGGGACTGTAGATTCATTGATAGAATTAAGTAAGAATAAAACATATGTAGCTGATGAATCCTAGGATTAGAAAATATTTCAGGGGGCTGATTTGAAACTCCCAGCTAATTTCATAACTATGGAAAATAATAGGCCAGGGAGAAAAAAGTGAAATTGATCTTAGAAAATCTAAACACACAATTACATCTCCTAATCAACACATGAGTAAAAGTCCAAAAACTATTGATAAAGAAGAAAAGAATAATTCAGTGGTGAAGAGAACATCAAAAGATCTGTGAAGAAGGGATATGGTTGCAATTAATATGGTATGTAGAGGTAATTACCGCCCTCTGTAGGATGTCATCAGGGACTTCATATAAAATACAGAATATCTTATAAGGCAAATTATGAAAAGACACCTGAGAAATATATGGCAAGGAGATATTGATTGAGGTCAGATTGGTGGTAAGAGCCTGTAACTCACCTTTTTACTGCTAGGAGATGGCTAAAAGAATGAATGACCTGAACAAGCCATCCTTGTTAACCTGTCAAGAACCTTAACAAGATCATTATCTAAACTTGTTACCGATATTTAATAACAGAAAATTCCGGAAGTCCCTGTCTATAATATACATGTAGCATGATATATATGGTCTGTCTTGACCACCTATTAAGAGCAAAAACACAAACAAAAACCTAAACTTTATAGATTTACATGGCAGGGCTAACTGGATGATGTAGGACAGTCATCTAAACAGTATAATTAGTGGAACCTCAAATGGAGTAAAATAAAATGGCCTTATTTGTGTCAGTGTTTTCTCATATATTGTACAAATCTATCCTATTAATTTGAAACAAAAAGAGTCCAAGTACAGAAAAATTATAAAATTTTGGAAACTGCATCTGGCAGGTTCTTGAATATTTAGAAAGAGAATGTTTTATTTTTTTCTGTTTTATTATTTAATTATTTAAAGATGCTGAGAGAAAAAGAATAAAGCAAATATGTCCAAATTATTTTAGTGAAACATGTATTGTGTATCTGTATATTTTGATTTTTCACTTTTTGAATTATTAATAGTTTATGATGAAAGAGACAAATTATATCTGAATTTATAACTGGACATGAAGAGCATCTTACATTTGTTTTTTTGGAGAAATAGATTGACATTTTCATAATATTTGTTAACTTGTGATTGGAAATTTTCATTTACTGGAATTTTACGGTGTTTTTTTCTTTCTTTCAAAAGTAAATTATTTTAGCTCAAAATAATGTACAACTCCTCAACAGAAGTGACCAAAAATAATCATTTATGTATAGTGTATATTTCTATATTTATGATGAATCCTTCATTGTTGTCTCTGAGTCTTGTGATGGAACAGTAAGGGAACTGAGTGATTGAAATCAGATATTTAAAGAAGTGATTGAATTGTTTTTCTTCTTAAAGTACTTGTTATAAACATTTTCTGTCTTTGAGCCATGTGGAAGAGCTACAAGGAATTAAAAAATTTAAACCTAGCTTGATGTTAGTTTACAGTATATATTTGACAAACCCATCATTTTTATATATTAAGTAATCATTACTTTTCTGAACAGAGGCACACGGCAAAGAAAGTAGATATTGCTGAATTATTAAACAGCAGCCCTATCAGCAAACAATTTATTTCTTCTTTCTGCTGAAATTTCTTCTAGCTCTCCGAGATCCTTCCCTTCCTGAAACTTTGTTGTGTACTGAATTCTTTGATGCCCTGTGCTACTCCAGTAGTGTTTCTTTATATACTTATTTAATTATAGTTTCTGTTCCTTGTGACTAGTCTCTGTATTCCTCTAACCAAAGGGGTCTGTTTATTTGTCTCCTGATAAACTGTGCATGTTTAAAATATAGTATCTAGCACATAGTGCCTCAAAAACATTTGTTAAGTGAAAGAGCTGAATAAATCTGAGTAGAATATTATCAACACAATCAATACATTAATGAAACAAAATGTATAGTTATCAATTATGGGCATTTATGTGCCCACTAAATATAATACCTTCTGGAGGTAAGTAGTTGCTGTCATAAAAAAAATCCAGAAAATGAAGAATGCAAGCACTGGAAATAGGATGGCTACTTCAAGTAGCACTGATAATTTACAGTAGGAATAAAACTATCATTTAAAAATTCATCAAAATACAATATGATATGCAAGCTCCTTCTTGATCTTGACAAGATAATGCTTTACTCTTTGTAGCTGAGTGCTGAAAACTAAGCTTAGAAATTTAATCTGTGTGATGCTGAATAATCATCTTTAGTTCAATGCATGACTTTGTCATGTCTTTTATGTGACAGTAAATGCATTGGTAAGAGAATAATTTGTATCCAACAATTAGAGTAAGCACATCTGGAAAAATGGGAAGGACTGAAAAATATGGGACTGAAACCTCCAATATCTTTGAAACATTTTATGACATGCCTCAATTTCCTAAGAAAGCTTTTCCTTTTTTATAGAAGACAATTTTAAAAATTGTTCCTTTGGCCTACACATTACTGTTTCAAATTGTCAATCAGAATGCAAATTCATCCTAGCCATTACATTAATGTAATGTAAAGAAGAGAGGGATTATACTCAAAAGAATAGCAAAAATTTACTAATTTATATCAATGGAAATTTGGGGAATAATTGTGGGAATAGATTTTAATGTTCTTGATCAAAGAGAATAAAACATAATTTTAACTTGAATGGAACATATATTACTCTGAAAATTCTGGCCCTGGGTAATTATAATGAGGGGCCTGAAAGTCCATGGAACAATGCAGAGGAGAAATAATTGCCTTTTAGTAATGCATTCTATTCATTCACTCCCTCATATATCCTTCCGCAAAGTCCTAAAGATATGCCTTCACTCATGCCTTGGAATACTAGGGTCTCGTAACAGCAACAACAGCAACCACAGTCATGTCTATATGTTTTCTCTAGATTTGAAATGCTAGTTGGAAGAATTGTAAATGAAACGGTCTTCTCGATATCAGCAAGGATAAGGAAAATTCAAGTCAAAACTGAATTATCATATGCAAACTAGGAATGTTTATTAAAATAAGCATCAACGTGGCATAGAAATTAGCTCAAATGTAATGGTCTAATATAGTGCTTCTCATTTGCTTAATCGGCAAATGAATGGCCTGTGTATAATGTTAAAATGCAGATTCACATTGGGTAGGTCTGGGATGGGATTTGAGATTCAGCATTTCTAATAGCTCCTGGGTTATGCCCATCTGCTTAACCATGGGATTACAGATTTGATGATCTCACCTAAAGTCTCAGTTTTAATCTGCCTGATTTAAGTATCTCACTTAAGTATCTCATAAAATCTGTCTGAAGTTAATAGATCATAAAGCTCTAAGAAATAATCTTGAGAGGCAACACATCTAAGTCTTACTTGATTTTTATAATAAAAATTTTTTTTAAATACCTAACAGGTCCAATGAACAAAATCTGGCATTATTCTCGATGCCAATGCTAACATGTACAGTTTCATATTCAGTGATCCTGACCTCATCCAATTTCCAGAGCTAATCAGCTTAAAGGAGGGTGGTATCTTGAATGAAAGGAAGGCAGATTCCCTGCTAAAATCCCCCAAGTTCATAACATACATTACCCAAGTCTCCCTTACTGATATCCATGGTCATTTACTGTGGTAAGGGAAATCTCCAACTTTTTAGAGACTAGTAATTCCTGTTTATGTGAAGTTTAATCTCTAAAGACCCAGGAGCATCACAGTCCAGTCTTCAGAGTTGGGGGGTCAGGAATGTAGGTGATTAATGTGTTTTTATCTGAATTGACTTCACAGTAGGTCCATTGGGTCCTAGAATTCATCATGCAGTTATTTCCCTAGCTCCTGAGTCTAAGATTAGATTTGCTATCCTCAGCAACTGGAACAATTCCCACAATGCCTTTCTAACCTATGAAGTAAGAACTGTTATGTAGGGAAACCCAAATGAAAGTCATTTTACCTCCCTCTTCCTTGCCAGATAGTGCATCAAAAGCAAGACTGAACCCTTGGGGAAATGGCAGAAAGTAGAGCCACCATGAAGGATTTAAAACAAAGTTCTCCGTTAACATTGTACAAAAAATGATTAGGGGTCTTATAAAATGATGCTATTATTATTCTAAATCTAATTGAATGGTTAATTTAATTTGAGCTGCTATTCTAGATGTCATACACTTACCAAGAAAATTAATAAAATTTTGACCCTATGTGAAGCTATTGATATGATGAAGCAACTCTGTCCATGCTGATAAAATTTATACATATATATGTATATATATTTTTTTTTTTAACTAAAAACAGTAGTATGTCTTTGCCATTTTCTCTCAAAGGCAGTCCAAATTCTGCCTTTTTGCTTCAAACTAATATAAGGATTTTTGTTATGCTGATACAAAATCCCTGGGCAGCATGAAGTAACAAGGATCCCTTAAATGTCTTAAGATCCATGGATGTCTAATGAAGTGACGTATAGTCCACCAAAATACACAGTTTGTCATACCAGGGGATCTGGGAGTCCACATGTCTAGGGATAAAATATTGCTTACAAACTGAAGGAAAAGTTGCTGTACTTTCAGCAGTTTACCACTAAAATGAGAACTACTCTAGCTCTTGGTGGGCCACACAGCTATTCTTTCATCAGTATGTATTACTTCATGGTTAGTCCCTATAACCAGCTGATGCACATTCACAGCACACACATATGCACACACACACACAGAAAAATAAATAAAAGACTAAAATCTGATATATTGAAAGCTGTAAATAATATGTAGATGCCAGAAAGAAGTGAGTCATGATGATATTAATACCCTCTCACTAATGGCACTGAAGGGCCATAGAGAAAGAAAATCCCCCCAGAAGTCAACCCAATCTAGTTTTCTGATTCACCCAGGAAGATTGAGGTTAACATCTCTACAGATTCTGGGTCAGTCCCAACACTCTGGTTAGATAGACAAACATTATTAAAAAACAAAATTGGAGAAGATTTGGGGAAGCTTTTTTGAAATTACCTCTTGAATTATACCAAATCCAGAGGATATTTTTTCTTATGTGAATGTCACAGAAGTCTTCTATGGCAGAAAGTCTTCTTAATAACCACAATGTCACAATGACCAATTCTGTAGATGTCAAGCATCCATCTTCCAAGAGTGCCCAGTGATTCTTTTTTGTTTCATAAATAAAGTGATCAATGTGTTAAGGATAGAGATCATGTATGTGTTTAACAATGTCAGGTTCCTCTTCTGAATCTAACCTGATGCCGCCACTGCTGAGTGCTCAATTTGCCTATGGAAGCATCTTTGCCTAAACTTCCAATATGCTACCTCACCAGGAAAAAAACAACTATTATAGTTATATATTGATGTGATATTTACTATGAAATATTTTAAACAGAACTCTTTCAGTAGCCCCTCACAATTACATATGCATGGATAGAATTTTCTGCTTATGATATTGAAAATTCCATGGATAAAGCTAATTTCAAGTATATTTGCTTCCAGGTGCTCATGAAATGTCATCAGATATTTATATATTTTCATCTCATAGTTCTTTTTTGAGTACATTCTTGGCATCTTATTTTCAGGTAGAACTAAAAGTGGTCAGTGGCAGCATACACAGTACTTAAAGATGGAAACCACTGAGATGGACTGAGGTTCTTCTTACTGTGGCATTGATTTATATAGCTGTATTTCCCTGCTTCTGTCATGTCTCTGCCCCTGTGGAGGAGCTACTGTTTCAAGACATTATCACTGCCTGACCCTTGAGCTAGACCCAAACCAGAAGGGGACATTGCTTGGGATAACACCCCACACTCCTTGGGGACTGATTGTAATCATGTTCATTCTGACATAAATCAGCACCCTTCCATGACTCCTATGCATGCTGGTTCCCAGAACAGACCGTTGCCCTGACCTGGACAAGCATGTGATTTCCCATTCCCATAGCGTTGCCATACTAGTAACCATGACTATCCCCACATTTTATTCTATATAATTTTGGCGCCTGTCAAGTGGTGTGAGGAATCCACTTAATCTTGCAGTCGCCCACAACATGTCTGGTATGTAAGTTGCTCTTAATAAATTCTGTTGATTGTCAGGATGAATTTGCCAGGTTCTTTCTTTGGTCTTTCCCTACCCTGCACTTACAGAGGTAGATTTTCAGTCTCAGGACTCTTTCCCTGAGTCTGTACATGCTAACAATCTCTGAGTAAAACTATCCAGGGAAATATGAATCCTTGATGGGCGAAACTGAGAGGATGCATCAATGTGACAGTGAATGTGGAATTAACTGATGGGTAGCCTGACAAAACCCCTGCAGTTGGGGAGGGGCAATTCTAAAATGAAAAATGAGTTAAAAAATGAAATTACAGGTAAACATCAGAAAAAAGAGGGAGCAATGACTTGTCCATACCGGTAAAGAAACTTGCTCTCACTCCAGGCTTACTACAAGTCTTAGGTAATGTCCTCATATTTCCTATAACATTACTTTTGGGTTAGAAACCCAGTTAAAACAGAAATTGCCCATTTAGATATGAGTGTAAGATGCAGTCCTGCAGGATGTAGTTTAGAAGTTGAACCAATGATCAATTTATGTTTATATTTTCCCCTGCCAGCTAGATTGTGAGAGCCTGAGAAAATAAGGGTTTGTTTACAGTTGATGCAAATAATGATTATACCTAATGACCACTCAATATTTTGTTTCCTCTCTGTTTGTTTTATTTCAGATGATTTAAATCATGGATTAGCAAACTGTATCTCTAAGGCCAATCCAGTCTTCTGCCTGTTTTAAATTGTAAATAAGGTTTTATTGGAACACAGCCACACCCATTTATTTACATTTTGGCTGCTTTTGCCCCAACCCCACAGAGTTAGGTAGTTATGAGAGAGACCACGTAGCGTGCAATGCCTAACTCATTTACTATTTGGATATTTACAGAAAAAATTTGGCAAACCCTGACTTAAATATTTAAATAGTCAAAGGATGAGTGTACCCATGAACCTTTAATTATTCCACTAAGGTAGAATCTAGGAAGACTGTGTAGACATTCTGGGCATGACCAAAAAGGGGTTATAATATTTTCTGTAGTAACTAATTTAATGTCAAAGAGATTGCAGCTACATGGTGAGGACCAAAAAAGGTACAGTGGAAATCCAAGGAACTTCAGATAGATATTAAGAAACACCAGTAGTAAAGTTTAATTGATGGCAACTGCAATTCTATAGGCAGCGGTTCTCAACCTGCCTTATGCTGTGACCCCTTAATACAGTTCCTCATGTTGTGGTGACCCCCAACCATAAAATTATTTTCGTTGCTACTTTATAACTGTAATTTTGCTACTGTTATGAATCGTAATGTAAATATCTTTTTGTTTTCCGATGGTCTTAGGCGACCCCTGTGAAAGGGTCGTTTGACCCCCAAAGGGGTCGCGACCCACAGGTTGAGAACCGCTGCATAGAGGGAGGCTTCTGAAGTCTCATATCTACAAATCATGGAGAAGGAATACTCACCAGATTTAACACACCAGTGATCTGAGTAATAAACCAAAACAAAATGAATAAGGAATAGTGATGGAGGAGGAAAGTCATAAATCCCAGCTACAAGCTGCCTGAACAAGATGGGAAATTATGTCCCTACCTTTATGTTCTATCATTGATGTTCCATTTAACAAAAATACAACAAAAGTTATTTTTTCTATTCCCTGACACTGCACGAGTATGTATGTACCATTAGTAGAAATAGTTAAATGCGCTATTCATTTCAAAGTATCAGAATATGGATCTGAGGCCATAATATCACTCAGGGAAATGTGGATGACTCCTGTACTAAAAGACTGGTTCCTTGGACACTGTAGCACTATAGTTTTCTTTTGTGCCTCACTGGGGAAAGTGTTAGGTTTTTTGTTTGTTTGTTTTGTTTGTTTGTTTGGTTTTATCATGAACTTGTATTATGTTCAAATTTGATTTGGAATTATTGGAATTCAGTAAGTGGAAACAGAGTACATGTCTGTGATCCACAAAGCCAAGGGGTGAATTCTGATAGCAATCACCTTTCTTTGCAAACCTCTATCTTTTTCCCTTTTGATAATCGTTTTACTTTTGTGGAACAGCTTATTCACTGATTCCCTGTACTCACTACCCTGTCTCCCTACTCACCTTCAATGACCCAATCTCCAACACACACAGGCTTATCATCTATAAGAGGAATTTAACTTTTGTAAGATACAACAACGTAAAGACAAGGTTCAAAATCATTTAGCAGCGTGGCCTAGAATATAGCCCACCATTCTTATGACTAAGATCCACGGAGCTAAGCTACTTACTCCTTGTCTTTAATCAAGATTTGCTGTCTAGGTTTGCCTGCAAATTTGTGAGCTTCACACCTTTTCAATTTGAAAATTAGTTATCACAATTTAATTTCTGTTACCTACACCCTAACTAAGCCATAAAAAAATGCATGTACAAGCGAGACAACGTCCTTGTCTTCAAAGAGCTCACATTCCCATGGTGAAACAAGTGCTTAATAAATTCTATCATACCACCAATTTATAAATTCTATCAAGTAATCTAAAGCCTAATAAGTGGGGGACATTTGTTCATTCATTCATATTTAGTTAAGAGTCTCCATTTGCTAACTTTATACTTGGCTGCCAGCAGTGTGATTGGCACTAGAAATTAAATATAAATAAATAAATAAATAAATAAATAAATAAATAAATAAATAAATATTAAAGAATCTCTTTAAAATGCTTATAACATAAAAATAGAGATGTATTTCAGTAATAACACTAAAATGTGATAAATGCTGTGGGTATATAATACTGTTACTGGGGTACAGAGAGTAGCATGTAAGTCAGCAAGAGGGGTGAAGAAAGGTTTCCTAGGAAAGATATTATGATCTGATTTTCAAAGGAGGCATCAAATTTAGCTTAGTGGAAAAGTAAAAAGCATGACGGTCCAAGACAAAATAATTTTATTATGAAAGAACTTGATTAAATTAGAAAAAAAAAGCAGGCTGGAATAAACTGAGCCTATTATTATTACTCATATTTCAAAACCTTTCAAAAATGATGTCTAAAAATTCATTTACTCACCTTAATTTCATGAATTCTAAATTTGTTTTTTGATTACAATCTAAGTTACACTTTAATATAGTCCCTGTATATTGCATTGAGTATGATTAAATTAATTTGAATATATATATTACTTTATCAAATCATGACATAATATCGTTAGTTATATCCAGTGTGTCAATTGTGTAGAGGAAGTTCAACCTGAATGTTGTAGGTTAAGAGGCAGCATAAATTACTTATATTGTAATCAAATGTTTCTTTCCTTATTCTTTATTAGCAAAGCAAAACTTCCTTGCTTTTGGACACATATTTATATCTTTGAATATTTTTGTTGAATAATTATATGCTACATTTCCTGTATTATTCAATATATCTGATAAGACTCTGGAAGAGATTTTCATACCTTTTTTGTCAAATTATTTGTTTGAGATCCTTTCTTTTTATGTATTGTATTGCTTTGAACATTAATAAATGTCTCATGTCAAGTATCTAAAAAAAAACCTTTATAGGAACTATTAGTAAAAGGTAAATTGTCCTTAAAATGCCATTTTATCAAATCATTTTAAAAAATTATGACTGTTTGATATTTTTGACCTTCAGGGGATTTTGCTCTTTATATATTTGATGGAATTTTAAAAATTTAATTTCCAAATCAATATGAGGTTCCATAATAAGGTCTGTTAAAGCCTATTGAATTGTCTGCTCATCTTACAATTTTGATCCAATCGCCATAGGACATTTCATTAGTTATGTTCTAACTAAGAAACAATGATGATAAAGAAGCATCTATAAGTATTATAAGATTAAGTCCTTCACCTATTTAGTGAATTAATTTTGAATGTCTATATTTTAGCTTTACAATTTAAAACCTGCTATTAGCTATTGTGAACTAAAATGGATCAGTACACTCGATGAAAATGAGAAGCTCCTTGAGTATTCCTTAGCAAAGTACCTGAATCAAAGGTGCTCAGTAGACATCCACTGAAGGAATGATTGAATAACGCTGCTGACTCTCCCTTCATTTATACTGTTTAAGTCCTCAATGAACCCTATCTCTCATGGGCAACTCTAAATAGACCTTAAAAATCCCCACGAGAAATGATTGATTATTTGGTGTTGTTTCACAAACTCCATTCTCTTGATTAATATAGAGAGAAAATGAAAATTAACTACCTGCTGGTAACATCTTCTCAGATAATTCTATATTACTAATTATTTGTTTTTGCTTTGAAGGACTATGGCTTCTCCTACCCCCTGTCATACCTGCTAATGTGCATTATCCTTTCTTTATTTGGCTTATAGCTTAAAAACAAAACAACAACAAAACTAGTTCCCATACTTTCCCCATAGAAAAGTAGAATATCTCTAACTGAGAATCTCTTTTTCAGTAAAATTTAACGCCTAGATAAACCAGTAGATTGAACTCTTTACTATTTATTTACTTACATTCAATGATTGGGGCTGAGTTTCATTCCTCTTAAGGCTCGGGTCATTATGATTAAATCAAGTTGGATGGAAAGGAAACAATCCTTTTATAATCTCATCTATTGGAGAACAAGTACCTAAAGGAAAAAATGAATTCAGAGAAGCAAATGTTGGCTATTTCATTAAATTTATTTCCTGGGGTAGCAGTTCTTAAAATATGGTTTGGAGACCTCTGGGGTTCTCTGAGATTTTTCAGAGGATCTGCAAGGTCAAAACTCTTTTCAAAATTATTTTAAAATGTCCTTTTACCTTTTTCACTTTCATTCTCTCATGAGTGTAGAGTTGAGTTTTCCAGAAGCTACAGATTGTGAATTAACAATACTGTAGATGAAATGTAGAAGCAGATAGGAATTGTAGATGTGTTTTATTTAGCTAAAAATTAATAAGATTTGCAGAAACATAAAACAATGTAATTTTTCTCAATTTTTTTCTCAAAAATATTGCCACTTTTCATTAAAAATGTTATTTTTGTTAACATGTAATAAGTATAGTATTATTTCAAATAAATTAGTAAAATAATAATTGGAAAGGCCTCAGTTTAAATTTCTAAGTCAATAATTACAAATAGATATAACACAGAAACAACAGCTCTTTGCCTGTTCAGTAGTTTTTACATGTGTAAAGAGGTCTAAGAAAAAAAAAAAACAGAGAAAGAGGGGGAATTGCTGCCAAGGAGAAATTGGCAAGCAAGAGATACAGTCTTGAATGTGGGACTGGAAAAAAATAGATATATGGCAGAATAACCTATGATATCAGAAACCCAAGACTATCTAGTTTAAATTGCTTCAAAAAACTACCAACCTAAAATTTCTTATTTTGCAAGATTTTCATGTGTTATATTCTCAAAGACCTCTCCCCTACCACTTCACATGCCTATATTATCATTACACATTTTCTATTATTGGTTCATCTTGTTAATTTTTTTTCTTTCTTTCTGCAAACCTTTCCTTTATCTCCCACTAAAGAATATTATTATTCCTGGGGAAATGGAGGGCATACATGTTTAGGATAAGATAAACTAAAATAGAAAATTTTACAGCTTCCATATTAAATTTATATCCATTTAAAACAATCAGCTTTTCTTCTAGTCACTATGTACTTGAAATATCTTAAATCTGTATTGCTCATCATTACATTTTGCATTAGCTTTACATGTTTATATGCTGTGAAAAGGTCATGCATATTATGACATCTTAAGTGTAAACTATTTTCCTAGCTAGTAGTTAGAGTGTGTAATGATCATGTTAATGAAATAAACTATTTTAGACATGTTCTTTGAGAATATAGCAACCTAAATGACACAGGCAATTTATCATCATTAAATTGAGCTCTGGATGTTTAGAGAAGACAGTTTGCTCATGGGATAATAAAGATTTCTACATGATTTTTGATGGTATTAATATAAAGATAATATCTACAAATCTGTGGAGATTTTTTTAAGGAAAAAATACTCTAGCATGATTATTTTAACATCATCCAAGTTTTTCTTCTTAATTCCCTCTGGTGCTAAAGAATATGATTGTGCAGATAACTGCACCACCCAACACTTAGTGTAAAATTCACAGACTCTCATATGAAGAGCACTCATTGTAGCAATGCACTGTGCAACCTACAGCATTGCATGCAATCCTTGACTTCCCCTTTACATGATTGCCAGGCATAGTGAGAGGTTGCCTCTCATTATATGTGTGCATGCTTATATATCTATACACATGCATATACATAAAATATTATTAAATAAAATATCACATACATACATACATACATACATACATACATATTACTCTGTACTGTGGTTTTTGGCCAAGAGTCTAATTTTTCATCGTTCTTAACTCTCTAGCATTGAGAATTTGGCTAGTATTATTTGTTCAATATTTCAGTTGGTATTTTCCCCAAAGAAGAAAAGCAGTTCTGCTGTTCCTTGAAAATGGTCCATTATTTTTCACAATTGGAGACACTTGTGTCATAGCCAACTTGAAGAATTCATTCAAAGTCTCCCACAGGACCATGTGCACAATATAATTTACCCAACACTAAGCTTGAAGCATGTAGTTGTCCCTGTTGGGATTTAAGCCTGTGAATGCATTCACTATGATTGTTATGGTGAGATCAAGACCCCCTGAAATAATCTCTTTTACCTTCAAATTGTTCTATCACTCAAAAATATAAACAGGAAAGAAAAACAAAGAGACATAAAACCTAAAACACCCTATTCTAGATTGGTTTGAAGTATTAAGTTCTTGGGAAATTGATACCACAATAGCTTTTGTTAAGTAGAATTGCATCCTTTAAGAGTTAAAACATGATTGAACCTTTAAATAAAATAGTTTTTAAAAGCACAGTGGACTGTAAGTAGCCTGCTTGAAGATAGTTTTATTCCTTCTTATTATTTCCCTTAGAGAAATGCATTTGTTTATTTATTTAAAACCTCACCATATCATGAGATAATTGATTAAATACTAAAGGCACTGACTTCAGCTTAGATGTTTTCAACATTTTGTTCTGTGGTGCACAGTGAATTGGAAACAAGTAAAAGATTATTTGAATTTATGGTCTGTTACACAAATAAATAACTCTTTTTAAAAAGTCAAGATGAGGGATGAACTTATGAAGATGGCACGTATTGGAAAACAGTTTGCTCAGTATCTTAGATGGAATGAACAGTCGTTCAAATTGTGAAGGGCTGTGATGCATAGGACAGAGACCAGGCTTTCTTATTATCCATATGTATGGTTGTGGAGGTATAGGCGGTAATCTCTAGCTTACCTTACAAACTATACTTATAATAATTCATAGAGTAACGTACCAAAAGCAAAATTAATTTTATTGTAGTGACTAAGATGCATTGTGTGAGCATATAAGAGTATAATTTATAAATTGACCTTGGAAATTTCTGGGTACAACTTCTTGCTTTATTGCTTACTAATGATGTGATGAGACTCAGTTTTCTCATCTTTAAAGGTTACGAAAAGTAAAAATCCATATTTTTGGTTTCTAAGAATAATACACACACAGCATATATGCATGGAGAGAGACAGAGAGAGAAATAGAGGGAGGGAGGAGAAAAGGAAAAGAGAGAGTGGAACAGAGAAACAGGAGGAGAGAGAGAGAGATTGGCATAGTAGTAGCATAGTAGGAATAGTGATACAGTAATTATTTATTTTTATTATTTACTAATCCACTAAAATTCTATGTTGCAATTGACATCATAGTAAATTTGATGAAGCAATGAATGGGAGTAAATATGTGAAATTATCTAGTAATGTTCCTAACATATTATAAATGTTTAATATATGTTATTGAAATAATGCCTGCATTTTATTCCCCTTTATTTTATGCATTACATTTATTAAATAATATATATAAAAAATACAGATGTAAAAATAAGTAAAAATAAAATTTATTTCAATGTACCACAACCAGTTTAAAATTTAGAATATTTTAATACTGACTACTTTTTTTGTATCTCCTTTCTCTTCTACCTAGCAGTAACCATTATCCTGACTGTTATAATTTTCTTTCTTTCCTTTACATGTTTGCATGCATTTAAGCTTTATGGAAATGAAATTATATTATGTGCATTCTTTGACTTCTTTAAGTTATTGTACTTTGATGGTCCATCCAAATTATGGTTTATGCATATTGATGCATGTAGTTTTGGTTTATTAGTTTGTTTGTTTTTTAAAGATTTTATTGGGGAATCGGGGGAAGGAGAACAGACAAGTTGTTGTTGTTTTGTTCTTCAGTCTAGTTGTGGAGGCTGGCACTTCACTGGCCCAAGCTGGCACCATCATTGCACTCTTCCCAGGTGAGGCAGATCAGTCGCCAGCTTCTGGATGGCCACTCACGCTGGCTGCCGGCTACACACGGTAGCCCATGGCAACCCACTGCAGCAGGGGACTGCAGCCCACACCGTTGCTGGCCACCCATGGCAGCCCAGCTCCAGGTCAAGCTGTTGTTCAGCATCTTAGCTGTAGAGGGTGGTGTCACTGGCCCTCATATGTGGGATCCGAACTGGGGCCCTCTGGCATCCCAAGCCAGGTCTCAACCAACGCGCCACTCGGCTGGCCCTGGTTTATTAGTTTTTAATATAGTGTAATATTCCATCATAAACCAAAATGTGTCAATCATTATTCCTTGTAATAAATTGTTACTAGTTTTTTTGTTTGTTTGTTTAATTTGTCATGATAGGCTCATCCTGGTGGGCTTATGGCTATCTTTCTCATATACTCATAAGTGAAATGGCTGTTTAGGGTATTTACTCATTTAATTTCAATGAGTAATGCCAAAGTATTATTCAATTGGTACCAAATAAGTGGTACCAATTTATAGACCTATCAGTGATATAAAAGTATTTCCTTTGTTCTATATATTAACAAATGTTTAGGATTACAAGACTTTTTGTTTTCAAATTTTATAAGTATAATATCTTATTAGTGTTTAATGTATATTTCTTTACAACAAATTAAGCTAAGCATGTTTGTATGTATTGTTAATCCATTCTTTTTTCATCTTGCATAAAATGTGCATTTTTTGCCTTTTTTTATTAGTTGTTGATGTTTAGGAGTTTTCATTTATGTAGTCAGTGCTGTGCTCTAGTCTGCTTGGGGCATATCTATTCTTTTAAAATCATCTGAGAAGTCGATTGTGTAACTATAGCGTTTTCACATTTAATAATTATATTTTCCTGTTTCTCCTCAATAATCATTTATAGAACTCCTCCTCACTCAGAAGAAATAAAAGTTCAGATTCCCTGGTAATTTTGTTTATCTTGCAATATGTGATATTACCAGAGGACATTCAAGGTTGTGCTTCCCGACTAGTACAGATAAAAAGGGGCGAATATGCAGATGTTCGACCTTGCTGCCCCAGTGCTTTGCCTCAGAATCTGCAGCAGCTCCTTTTTCCTGGACGAATGGTTTTAATTCTATTGTGTTAGGGTATCAACTTACGTTGTGGTTACTACTGGAAAGTGGAGGTGGGTAATTGTGTAATGTTTTTCAATTCACGGATGTGTGTGTGTGTGTGTGTGTGTGTGTGTGTGTGTGTGTGTGTGTAACTTAGAGGAATACTACATAGTGGCTATTGAGAGACCCAAATTGCACACTGTATAAATTGGCACAAGCATTTTGAATTCAAATCACATTAATAATGTTATTATTTACAACAAAATAGAATTGCCAATAAGGAAGTATTGTAACATACCTCACAGGTTATTTTGGTAATTATATGCTTATTAGGAGGACAAGCAACTGTTTTGTTAATAGCAAAACACTATATTATCATTATAAAATTTAAAACACAACACATATGAAGCATTCAAATGAGAGAAAGAACTTGGATATAAAACTAAAACAAAGGGTGAGAGCATGTGTGAGGGAAGTGAAAGCATTTCAACCAGTTTCCTAGGAATAATGATCAACACATAACACAAATTCCAATTTGTATAAAAACAAATAAAGTTTAAAAACAAATAAATCAATGCATAGTCTTTGCCTACAATATAACTAAGAAAAGGAGAATACAGTGGATTTCAAATTATGTGTACACATAGAAATGCATTCCCAGGTGTGTCCTGGCTGGGTCCAGAGCCTAGCAGAGAGTTAGATAAAAGTTGCACAATGAAAGAGAAGAGGTAATCATCAGTGGCCCAGGAGGTAGATCAGAGATGAAATAACCTCCAGATAAATAGAGGAAGTGGGTGGGGGCAGATAGAGAAAGAGAAGGGGGCTGAAAAAAAGGTTTGGCAAGATACTAACAACAGATAAAGCAAAAACTAGGTGAAGAATATAGGATCAATCATTGTCTGCTCTTTAAACTTTGATATAGTTTGAAAATTTGCAAAATGACAAGTAAATGTTCAAACCATAACAAAAGAATCCCTCTCAGGACCTCTTACACCACTCGTTTCTTCTGATTCTCTTGTCATTTACAACCACATTTCTCATTATCTCAATTCTCTTTCACTTCTCATTCTACCTCATTCTACTGTATTCTGGCTTAATTTCAAGTCATTCCACAGAAATACCTCCTGCAAACTCCCCAGTACCTTCCGTTATGCATAAACAAATTTTCTTGTGATTTCTAGGCAACTCATTATTTTTAATGACATTATGACTGTTAAAATGGTTTTCCTTTTTCTATCTTTTGTGAAACAACTCTCCTTTAGTGTAATGCATACATTTGTTGGTCCATACCTTCTGGGTCTCCTGTGGTGCTTGATTAGTCTTCTCTAGTTTTTAAACATTTGGTTAATTATGGTTTTATACTATTGTGTTTTCAGAAAAGTCATGACGTATTTTTTCTGTTTTTATTTGCAAAAATGTGTCATGACTTTTCTGACAACCCAACAAATTCTCTTCCCATGCTATACATTTTTTAGAAGGTAACAATTGCCTAGAACTCTGATTAGAAATTACTCATAGTTACTATCCAGGATGAAATTCACCCTTCCCAGATCTCTCTGGGGATCTCAAAAGCATTTCACTCTTCGGTTGTTCTAAACCAACCTTATTACCATATCCCATCCACCCTTAAATTAACTTTCCCCCAGTGCTATTATCAAGCCAAAAACATCAAAGATATCCATAATACCACTCATTTTTTTCCACAGTATTATGCAATCCTTCACCAAACCCTATGATATTTACTTCCTAGGTACCTCTCAAATTCATGTATTTTCTATTTATATACACCCCAATACTCTATTCCAAATAATCATAATCTCTTCTCTGGACTCTCATACTGCTGTCTTAAATGGGCTCCTCACATGCAGTCTTGCATTCTACTAATTTATCCTCTATATTGCTATCTGAATGATTTTTGTTGTTGTTGTTATCTAAATTAGAGTAAGTCATTCCCTCAAAAATAATATTATAACAAATGAAAAACTGGCAATTTAATTTTGGCTAAAGATAATATTATGTTATGGCCTCCAATCCCCTGCATCTTTTCACCTCTTTTTAATTCTCTAATCTCATCTTCCGTTATATTACCTTCTCTCTTTCTCAAGCCCAGACAGGCTGATTTTCAGGTTTTAGAATTTTCCATGTTTGATCATGAAAATCATGGGGAAAAACAACAACATTATGCAACATCTATATTGATTGCATATCAACTCTTCCACAGTAGAGTAAGGTGATTCTTTTTCAGATTATAGAATAAAGGAGAGAATATATGTGATGCTCAGTATAAACGCACATTTCAAAAGTATAATTTATGGAGTGGGCAGATGTTAGATGTCTGCCTATCTACATAGCTGATGTTTTGCCTACGGTCTCTAAGTATGTTAATATAATGACTATGGGCCCACTTAAGCCCTGTAAGTAATATATTGTTTCTATCTGTAAGTATCAGGTTCCAAAAACTAGAGTGCACTGAACAGTTGTCAATCTCAGCACATTTGGAAGTTTTATGATGAATGCTTTTATTGTAAAATAGTAGGAACAGCAGAGGAAAAAACTGTGTGCCGTTAACATTTATGTTTTCCTATAAAGTTAGGAATGACCTACATCCAATATTTAATTCTAATGCATATTGTAGTGAATTAATAAATACCATTACACAATGAATTTATTCACACATATTTAAATCTCAATTCAATTCTTAAGCTTGATAGCATGCCTAAATATAACATTTATTGCTCTTTAAGGAATTAGACAACTTCTCCCTTTTTCCTAATTCTCCTCTAGAAGCATGATAATATACTATAATTTACCTAAAATTTCCATTATATTACCACTAGTCCAACTGTATTTTACTAGTAGTGGAACAATTTGGCAGTGAGCTGCACAGCAAATGGGGCATCTGGAAAGGGCTTCTTATTTTACAGGTGGGACAAGGTGCCTGTGACGGGTCACCTAAGGATTGTATGGAAACGACTTTTGTTAACTCTTACTGTCCTTCCGAAGAGCAGGCATTTCAGAGAGAAGAGTTTTGTAATCTGTATTTTGTTTCAGCAAGGAAGAAACAAAACAATAATTGATACTTCACAGACATAGTTGTTCCTCCAAGCTGTCTCATAAGCTTCAATCATAAACGGTGCTCATATTAGCTTTAAGTGACACTACATGATCATCCAAAATGCAGGCCTGGAAAGCAGCCTGTGATAAGTGATCCCTGTCACAACACAACTCTGCTTCACCAGATATGCGTAGGGTAGATGACAGCATAATGCCCAACAGCTGCTGGGTGCTGAACTGACATGAGATGACACTGGCGTGGCAGGCAGAATAAATCCTTTGAAGAATATGCTGAAATGAACCATGCCTTAGACAGGTGGAAAAATGCTAGGAAATAATAAAAGACCAACTTACAACTGAGGTAGTTCCTAAAAATCATAGAAGTCAGAAAGTATGACTAGACTAAATGTCAGTGAGATCTGTAAAACCAAGATGGAATTTTTTTGAAGAAGAAAGGTTTTCGGTCATTCATCTGTGTTTTCAAGCATGTTCGTGTACATATATTTTTTATTTTGAATATATATATATATATATATATATATATATATATATATATATATATATTACTGTTGATTTTGAGGCATTTTGAGTTTCATATTTTTAGACATGTGTACTCTCTGTTGAAGATAAGTAAATAACACCTAGTTAAATTTGTTTTAGACATAAATATCTATTATCCCTACAAATCATCCTAGAACACTTGTCTTTTAGTACATTTTTGTGTTTAATCTTGTCAGTGAGATAAGGCTGTTTTCTTTACCTGACAGTTACAGTTTATCACTTCAGTAAATGCATTTTCTCTTTTGGAAAATTGACAAGGAGCATATCCACATCCCTTGTAACTAATGGCTGGAAAAAAAACTTTAGGTTTACAGAGGATGGATTTTCTTTTAAATACCCTCAAGGGTGATCTTTATTGTCAGTGCTTACTTTGCTGTCATTCCCTGAATGTGGATATGGTCGATAAAATTACGCCAGTGCAGCAATGAAATTTTCCTGTCTGGGATTTTACCATATTTTATATTGATAATATCATCAAAGAAATACATTATGTGTTTTTTCTACCAAAGTATTCTCTGACCATCTTGAAAGCTATAGAAGTATACAAACCCATAAAACAATAACAAAAAATAAATCATAAATTTATTTTATTTCATGATATTGACTAAAATAGGTGCTTTCAATGTAAAAAGCAAAAATCTAGTCAATCGCTTAAATGTTAATTTAAAGTCATGTATCTTAGCTAAATTACTTTTTCATTGAGATAAAAATGGAAGTGAAAGCAGAGGACAGTGCAATCTAGTTTAGTGTTTTAATTTTAATGTAAACAACTTGAGAAACCATGGAGATATTTATATTACTTTGTCAAAATATTTCTTTAACCAAAACTTTTTTAATATATCCATTATGCATGGTGAAACTTCACCTCTTTTTAATAATAATCTCTAAAGCTTCAGGTTGCCAAATGTTTATTCATGGAAATATTAGAGTATAGTGTCTGTGGATTCCCAGATAAAAACATAAATCTGTAATATAACAGATACAGTCGTTCACCATAAGATATAAGAAGGGTAAAGCTTCTGAATATAACTGCTATCATTCAAGACTTAATGGTAACATTGTTATGAATTAACTTCAACTTTTTGAGAGATTTATTCTGAAATGTTGTAGATTAAATATATCTTTTAATCAAATTCTGAATATTTTGTTTGAAATGCTGTCATACTCTCTTCTGTGGCAGCACAGTATAGTGGTAATGTTGCCTTATTCACTGACCATCTTGACTACGTGAATTCCAAAGTCTCTTCTGTTCTGGAATTATCAACCATGACATATAATACGATCAGAATTAGATCTTTTTAGTAGTGGGATTGCTGATCTCAACTTGTTTTAACACTGTGAAAATTATTTCATGTTATGGCATGCATGTGGATTTTAGTCAAGTTTCAGTTTGCTGAAAAGGGGAAAGAAGAAATTGATATGCTATTTTAAACAAACATCCTTAAGTTATACATTTTTGAAGAAAATTTAAATATTAAGTAAAAGGTATGTTTGTTTTCATATTACACTTTAATGCTATTGTACTTTGTGTGTATGTTTCATATAACCTCATCACTTTCGAAGTATTGTTATTTTTAATTTGTGAATCAGCATATGAAAGCTCAGGTTTAGAAATAACTCTTAAGCCAGAACGGAAATCATTGATGTGGAAATACCTAGTGTTACAATATCAGGAGGCATTCTTATAACACACACACACACACACACACACACACACACAGACACACACACACGAGCGCACACACACGCTCAGCTCAGCATGGAGATATCAGTTCCCCCTACTCTGAACCTAGCTGGAATAGTCAGAGACATTTAGTTCATTTACTGCAGGCCATTCTTTTGCAGCAGCTAATGGAGCCTCTAATAGTGACTTTCTATAGTTTCTATTAAAAGGTAGAAATGGGAAGAGGGAATGTGGAGGAAAGTAATAATATTTATTCTAAGAAGTATATTAGAAGTGCAAGTCACATTTATTAAATTAAAATATTCTAATTAGTGTTATTTTGTAGAGAGTATACATTTATTCATGAAGTCTTGCAAAATGAAAAGTTACATTCCTGTTACTTTTTTTTCTATTTTGAGACTTTTGTTTATGTAGTTTGAGAAAATATTAGATTCTCAAGACATGAAATTTAACATATCATATTTTCATATGTAAATAGAAGGAGCAAATGTATCTGAATGAAGAATGAGAAGGAGCCATAGCGTCTACTTTTCCATTGATGTTATTCTTAGTTGGCTAACTTCAGAAGGCATGGCTGTTCCCAAGTGTTGTGTGTGTGCTATTTTCATGTCTCTCTGTGTGTAGCTTTTATTTTTTTAAGCTGTGACGTAATAGGGCTGGATTCTAAAGATTCTAAATTGCCCCTGCATTCTAAACTTTCATAGCTCTGATAGAACCTGTTACAAAACCCTGCTAAATGCACATAAAATAATTTGATATTTTGCTTCTAATGGCTGTTTTGGTTAACTGCTTAATGGAGCTCTGTAATAAACTTCCACATGTGTGCATGAATGTTTATTTTGTAATTTCTGTAATAATTACAAATAAAAGCTTAATTTCACAAAATGGATTCAGCCATTTAGGAAAGTTTTGACATCTATTACAATGTTTTATCATAGAGTTTAGTCCCTCTCTTCAAATGAAAACCCACACAATAATGGCATATTATCCTAAGAAGGAATTCATCTTCTTTCTTTATAAACAGATAAAGGCCTAATATGACCAATATAGAAGTAGAAATACTCACAATATAGACTTCGGTGAGATGGAGTTTAAAATATTTTTAATTTGGTAGAGATTCTTTGCTATTATATTGTCATCAAATCAAGGGGGTTGGATAGAGATTAACAAAATCATATATGTGGAACATAAAACAAAAAGAAATGAATAAACAATCAAAAACAACAAGAACAAGCTCCTGGAGTCAGATAACAGATCAGTGTTTACCAGAGGAAAAGGGAGTTGGAGGGAGGATCAAATCGGTGAAGGGAGTCAACTATATGATGACAAATGTTGTGCCCCTGAAACTTTATAATGTTAGAAACCAACATTACCTCAGTATAAAAAAAAAATAGAAAGAAAAGCACACAGAAAAATCATATAGCCATCCCGAGGTGGAGCGATTTTTATATTTTTCATTTACCTTATAAAGTCACATTGCAACTTTCCTCCATTGATCTAAGATTTCTTTGAATGATTTGATAATCTCGCTCCAGGGTTAATTGCTTGCCTGTTATCTTCACAAAGTTATTGCTTTGGTCATCTAGCATTGTGACTGTTGCCTTTTTGAATATGAAATTGCTGACATTTATTTCCTCCTGGAAAGTAATTGCATTTATATTTGATTTTTTTGACATGTGAACAAAAATGGAACAAAACAGCAGGATAATGAGCATGCAATTCTAAGTTAATTGTGGCACTGTACATAATTGGTATACATGAATTCTGTTGCAGCATGTAATTTGATCTGAGCTGAGCTTCACTAAATCTAAACTAGGTGTCTCAGAAAAAAAAAATCACCTTATTTTTATCCATTTATCCATTTTCAACATGCCTATTTTTGAAGGCCTTTGGGCAAGTGTACAGAAATAACAATATAAAATTAAAATAAGTTGAGTAGGTAAATTTTAAAATTATTGTATAAAATAAAACAAAATCATTTCTTAGCAAGGTTTAACACAGAACAAATGTTAAGTTTATTATTAAAATTAATATCCAAACTGTTGCACCAAAGCAAATGGGCTGTAATAAATGCTAGAATGCACAATAGATTTCACCAGCTCTCTGTCCCTCTCCAAATTACCTGCATCTCTTAAGCGATACAGACCTGCAATATATCATTTGTGCATCTGTAATACCCACAATGCTTATCTAGCCCTTTGTCACTTACAGGTTTTTGTATATTTAAATAAATGAATAAATATGGCCAAATGATATCAAATTAGCTATAAGAAAGATTGTCATTTTGTCACTTCATGTCATAAGCTGCTTGATTATAAGAAATCTCATAAATAAATATTAATGAGAAGTTCCTCCCTGTCTTACTGATAATTTGTGAGGCAGTATGATATCATGGAGGAAGCACATGAATTGGGAACAAAAATACTTGGGCTTAAAACTTTGATGCTGTGTATACTGGCTACTTCATCTTGGATAGACTAATATTTCAGAACCTCAACTTCCTTGTATGTAAATTTGTATTGGGGTTATTAGGCGAATTTCTGGATTAGGTAAAGTGCCCTGTGCACTCTAAATTGCTCAAAATGCTACTTAATAGTGTTTTTACACACAAGTTAACTAAATAGAATGAAGCAATATAAGAATGTTAAAAAATAACATTTTATATAACTTAAATTTTGAAAAAATATCAAAATATGTGGCATTAAACTGTACATTGAATAAATAAATAAGTGATAAGCAAGAAAATGAAGTAAGATAACCTAAACAAAATATTTACTTATAGTCCATTTTGGAAAATTTTGTAAATTATAAAAATTGTAATGATTATATCCCCCAGGCTGTCTTGTCTATCCCTGAGGCCATATTGTAGTTATCAATTTGTATTGTCTCATCCCTTCCCCTTCTCCTTCATCCCCAACCCCTCCCAACTAGCAACCCTCAGTTTGTCCTCTGTGTCTCTGAGACTATTTCTGTTTACATTTCTCATTTATTCAGTTTTTTAGAATCCACATATAAGTGAGATCATATGGTATTTGTCTTTCTCTGATTGACTTATTTCACTTAGCATAATGTTCTCTAGTTCCATCCATATTGTTGCAAATGGTACTATTTCCTTCTTTATAGCTGAGTA